>NW_013665715.1:740442-743669 GCF_000517525.1 Limulus polyphemus
TATATAGTTGACGAGAAGGAATTAAATAAAGACATTCTATTTGTTATGGTTAAATTAGGATATAAATCCATGATAAACAACTAGGGTAATATGCCTATATAGTTGACGAGAAGGAATTAAATAAAGACATTCTATTTGTTATGGTTAAATTAGGATATAAATCCATGATAAACAACTAGGGTAATATGCCTATATAGTTGACGAGAAGGAATTAAATAAAGACATTCTATTTGTTATGGTTAAATTATAACCACTTTCTTTTAACAAACGAGTTATTGCTTTCTTCTGTTTTGTATCATATATATATTTATACAATAACAAAGACGACACGGTAACTGCAGAACACGAAATATCTTTAACTAAACAACCTTCATACCATCAAAACTAGCAGACTGACTTTTTAATATATTTGCTTCTAATGTATCCAAGTTACTTTACTTATGTAGAACTAAGGTTCGTATATCTTTCATGTTTATAGTGGCAATGCTGACGTATAAGTGTACGCCCACTGAATGACTTAAAAATAACACAGTCGCCCTTTCTTGAAAACATTCTATTTATCAAAAGATAGATGGTTCATAGTTTTTTGTTGTGGCGGAATGCGTTTTGTACTTTGGTTGCTTAGTGGATGAGAAAGGAGTGTCAACAAATACTGTCTCAACTAAGATGGAGATTTACAGGACGTCGTTGCTATCGGAAATGAAAAGTATCTTTTACGCTAAGTACATGGGATGAGAAACTGTCATCAAAATTATGAGCTGTAATTACATTTGTGAATGTGTTAACGTAGATTGCTGTCCTAATCCAAAGCAAACGTTTATACTATTTCCTCTTTATTAAAACATTTTTTTTATTTCATCAGCTAAACAAATAAAATAAACAGAGTAAACTAAGGTAAATCAGTTGATATAAAAGTCGTGAAATTTATCGTCTTTAAAACTAACATAGTTATCCAAATATGATGTGCGTTTTACAAAATGAAAACCAAGTATAGCCAGAAATAAATTTTCATTAAAAGACAAGAGAAAATAGTACGAAATCCAAAATAAATCAGACTTATATATAGAAAAGTTCAACATTGAGACACTAATCAAGTAAATATATGTATGGCTCCAGTGGTAGAGCGGTATTACTGCGGACTTGCAACGCTGGAAACCGGGTTTCGATACCCCTGGCGAGAAGAACACAAATAACCCTTTGTGTTTAACTTCAAAAGAACCAACCAAATATATATATATATATAGAAAATAAAAATACATAAATCACGATTGATAATGCTGTTGGAAGTCAGTTAGAGGGACCTGTCTGTTAGTTTTAGAAAACAATAATAATCAGCACATAGTTTCGTTGACAGTGAAATAAAATTAGTCGAAAACAGTTTACCAAAGTGTAAAAAGATTTATATATGAGTAGTTTAATAAGTAATAACATTATGGTTTAAGAAACACCTCGGGTAGCTAATTGTTTTTTATATTTATTAGGTACTTTTTACAAAATATATCACATTAGTCTCAGAAAGTGTTGATTAATAAATTAAGCAGCGTTGGGTAAGAATGGTTCTGAATGTAGCTGTAAAATATTTCATTTTATATTTTATACTCCTATAGAATATCCGATGAATCAGCAGTAAGCTTGCGGATTTACCTTCTAAAAGCTAAGATATAAATATATTGTTCGGTTCCTCGTGATTTTGTTGAAGGTATTACAAAACCAAAAATATTTTATTTCATTTACAGTAAAACACATTTAACGATAGATGATCTGTATTATAATTCCTCTGTCAAATGACTGAAGGCTTTATATATTACCTGAATTTGTGTGTGTGTGTGTGTGTGGTTTTACTTATGTTCAATATGTCAATCTCAAAATAGTGCAAATAAGAAATACTAAAATAAATCAAAAGCCTAATTCCGCTTAAAATATATCCACTGGTGTTTGTTTTGACAAAAAGTTTACTTGGTTTCTTGCCATTGCAAACACAAACGGTCAAAATAAAAATCACTACAAGACTTGTTCGTTGTTGACATAGACAAGAAAATAAAAACGATAAATGTGCATGTTTCCTGCAATGATATTGACCGTTAACAAAATTCTATAAAAAATGCGAATACTAATCATACGGAGAATATTGTGCTGTTGTTAAACAGTTTATTTTTTATTAATCGCTCAACATATCTGAAATCAAATAATCATAAAAATAAAACAAATGCAATTCTTATACAATTACACATACATACCATAAGTACGGTGGTTCTTATAGAAGGAATGGGAGGAAACATAATACACGAAAAACAAACTATTTACTCGTATACACCTTTAAAAGTAAAATAATAAGTGTACGAAAGCCTATTGCCTTCTTATGTAGTTGCAAAAGGAGAGACAAGTTTAAAGAAAAAAACTTACATGTTATGGGTCCACACGAATATTTGATTATTTTAGTGTCGTATAAACAGACTTTACAGTACATGTATTGCCTCCAATAATTCGATTCACAGAAACCTATAGTCATTGTATGATAAGCATAACTAAGTTTGATAAGCTGAGTCCACCTGGCTTATTGTATACATGATAAAAAAAAAGCAGTAAGCAAAGGACAGTATATTGGACAAGTCCCCTTGTGAGGTTGTACAGAAGACGTTTTATTACACTGTGCCCATTCCTACCTTGTTTCCTCACTATTCCTACACTTTCAATTTTTTAAATATTTTTTACATTTGGGTATATATGTATATATTAGGAATGCAAGTATTAGGTCGTCAAGAAATTAATGTCGCGTTTTGGAACCCTTTCATGACCCCCCCCAAAAAAAACGTACATTAGGTATAATAGTTAAAAGAACCGCTTAAACGTCACGTTAGTGTAGCCTATATAATGTGTAAAATTTAGTATACTCTAATCCCTTATAGTGATGGAACACGACGAGACACACATTCAGAATGTAGTGCTGTTTGAATACAAGATGAGAAACAACGTCTCTGTAGCTACAGAAAACATCAAAGAAGTTTATGGAAATGTTTTGAACATTCGTAAGTGTCAATGATGGTTCAGCAAATTTCGTTTAGGTGACTTTAGCCTTAAAACTTGTGATCACCGACATGTTGGAATTGATATTGATGCTCTGAAGACGCTTGTTGAGTCTAACTCAAGGCACCACACTACTGAAATGACCCTGTAATTGCATATTTCTTATGAAACAATATGTAAACTTCCATGAAGGTGTTTGAGTG
>NW_013665715.1:744498-750530 GCF_000517525.1 Limulus polyphemus
CAATACAAGATTATAGAGTATGGTTGGGAAGTTCTCCCCCACCCACCATATTCACCAGATATGGCACCATCAGATTACCATCTTTTACGTTCGCTGCAACACCATCTTAATTGGAAAACGTATGCAAATGTGGAAGGTGTTAAAGAGGACCACAACATGTTTTTTGCTTCAAACCCAAGTGATTTCTTTAACCAGGGCATTAAGAACCTAATTGTAAGATGGAAAAGCATCATCGATAAGAAAGGAGATTATTTCATTTAATAAATGTTTTGTTTTGATATACAAATTGTTCGGGTTTTTTCATCTAAAATCAAGCGACATTTATTTCTTGACGACCTAATATATATATATATATATATGTATATTTATAAAAGAGTAATTACCATTACATAAATAGTAGTTAAACTGGGATGTTAAAATATATGGGACTTTAACATTCCAATCAGAAGACCAGGAACACTAATAGCGTGTATCCTTAAGAGGCAGAACGTCGTTTAGGATATTTCCTTCCAAATTTAACCCCTGTATATAAGTACACAACAAATATAGATTTTTAACGTAAAATTATCTTCTCAATGGCAAGTTCTTGGCTAAATAGCTCCCCCTCCTCCAACTTTCTTTAAACTCTGCTTTCCTCTTTTTTCTCAACATACAATCACTCAAACCGGCTTTAAATGCTTTTCTATTTCTACCTCTAAGTCGTTTCCTTTAAAAATATCTCTCTACAACCACCTTTATTAAACCATCTCCTCGAACAATGTGTCCCACTCCTGTCTTTTGTCTTTTCCTCCATAAACTCGAGCACTTACTCGTTACTTTTTCATTCACTTCGATGAATTTTGTTTCCCATTTGTCGCCAGACCCAAATATCAAGTTTCTAATTTTTAGATATAATATAAATATAATGTAATAAAATCATACAAGTGTTAATTAGTACGATTAAGTAAGATTATTAATGAAATCATTTGGTTTTTAGTGTTGTTTGCTGTTAAGCACAAAAATATAGACTCACTTGTGCTCTGCCCTCGACTGGTATCGAATCGAGATTTATAGCTAGTTTTAGTAACACTTGAAAGTTCTTACTAGTTTTTTCTTGTTGTTGTTTATACGATAAAGTTAAAAGAAAGTTGTTGTTGTTTTAGTGTAAAGCTACACCACGAAAACACAATACTCTGATTTTAGCATTGTATGCCAGTGAACTTAATGCTGACCCACCTGGGGAGTCAAAGAATGTTACATATTTTAGTAAAATAACGTACTTGTAACAGGACTGCACTAAGGTTTTCATGCTTTTTAAAATTGCTTAAATAAAGTTTAAATAATATTCTTGACATATCTTATATACGAAGCATGTACTGTTTTATTCATATATATTTTATATTTAACTAAACCAAAACAGTCGTGATAAATAAATAACAGCGTAATGCTACAAAAATGTAAAAAATGATTTTGGATGATTTTTCATGTTTTCCTACTATATCTGCGGTCTGATTTTGTAAAGAATTGAATGATAAGGTTAGCGTTTGAAACTTGTTACGTTTACGCACACGTTATATCAAAATGTAAGCACTTCAATGTATTTCCTGAATTGTTTTGTAAATTTCAGAAGAGAAGAAAAATGAGTGTAAAATTATCTTGAAAATTCTCTGAAACGCAGGAAATATACTGGAATGCAGTTACAGTATTTGATATTTTCAAGATGAACGCCATTTTGTGCAATACGAGTTAAGTAGCCAGGCAGAGACCCTTAAGATTCAGGCGTAAATAATGCTTGTTTAGAACTGGTGGCGAGAGAGAGGGCCACCAATCAGCGGTACTCGTCATCTATATGGCTACACTTAACCGAATAGTTGACTTGCACAGTTACAACGCACCGATGGTTGAAAATAAGGAGCGGGTTAATCAACTATTCCGACTCGAACCTTTGACCTTCATGGGTTCGTCTTGTCTATTCTATAGGAAAGTTAGTCTTGTTTGTCAGTAGACACGAAAGTGTTTGATGAATTTTTATTCTGACACCACAACGGCAGCACACCTCTTTATAAAATACACATACATTATTCTGACGTCATTTCAACTTAAATCAGACCAAAAATCCGATCCGTTTTCTGTGAAAAAAATTATATTATAAAGTTTTCGTTAACACTAAAACTGTGACGTCACGCACATTAAACCTGAGTACGCTGATTTCATATTTTTATAGGCCAACTAGTATAGAGGCTGATGGGTGTAAACAAAGAGACACAAATTTAGCTTTATTTATTAGATTAATCTATTACACACGTTATATGTTGTTTTGTGAATCACGAGCAAATCTGTTTTTAGTAATCCAAGAGAAAACTGGCTATTAAAAGCCTAGTCTTTACGTGTTGGGTTGCGGATCCGAAATGCCGCAAAAATAAATTGTTTTTTATTCACTTTATTTTGGGAGAGGAGAGGGGAGTTATGTACGTTAAACAATTCTAAAGCTGATATGTATATCAGAGTAAAATGTCGAGAAAAAGAAAACTGCCAATCACAATCAGCAAAAAGTATGCAACAAAATCGACGCTGTGAGACTCCACAAGAAAGGGAAACACGCCTCGACCACCATAACACCTGTAACACACACCACGAACTGTAAAATATTTATTCGGAAATTAATTAGCTTATTTGAAATACAAGCTGCCTACCTAGGGAAATTTCACTCTGAAAACAGTTATTAATTAGAATATTTAGTCTTATTGTGTTCGTGTGTTTCATTTTGTACGGCTATTGCTAATTTGTAATAAAAACGAAAAATTAAAATGACCGTGTGAGTTTCATACTTATGAAGAATACAGGCACAAAAGAGATACTGTTTATCGTTAACGAACTTTGACATGTAATTCACATGAAAGAATAAGGTTAAGACTTGAAACAGAAATAAAATTTAATTTTCCTATGTTCCTTTACACTGATTGATATGGTGATATTAAGACAAGTGATTTTGAGACGCAAAACATGATTAAGAAGTGTTTTTTCTTTTCCTTTTCTCCGGGAGATTTTTTTCTATTTTGCTTCCAATTTGTTTTCTATTTTGAAGGTAAATAGAAATAATGTAAATGCAGAGCAAACCAGAAGGAAGTATGAAATTTAGTATCCTCATTTGAGTCTCGAAAAAGCACCGAAGTGTATGTGTTTGATATGGCTTTTACAGTCATGACATATTGGATCACTTTCTGGTTTCATTTCATGGTAGCTAGCTAGAGAAATGTATTCAACTTACTGCGTAAATGACACGTATCTAAAACTGATCCCCTTTTCCTACGCCTTGTTTCAACACCTATTGGATGGTTCATTGAAAGGTCTACTCGATCTTAAGACTTTTGCTGTGGAACGTTTTTCTTCTAGCGTGTTGTCCATAATAGTGTTTTTACGCTGTATTCACTCACATTGCATGAGTTGATGAAGTACATTCATGTAGAATGTCATAACCATTGTGCAGGACATGTGCCACTTGGTATATTGAACAGTTTGTGCTTAATCCTGAACGTGACTCAATATCTGTAGCAGCTGAAGAAAGTTAGGAACGTACAAATCTTTCCTTGTAATATGAGAAAGCGTCATCATATATATATTTAAAAAGTATGATACACAACAAGACTGTTTTACCTGGCGTACCGTAGCTAATTCTAGGTTAAGCAAACTAAAATGCTATTAAAACCAACTATTCAGACATGCATTAACAGTACTGAAATTTGCTCCTATAATACTCACAGTAATATAGGCATCTTGTTGTTGTAAAACGCACTTATAAGTTTCTCTAATTGGTTTTAATGAAGAAGGATTAGCTCATGCTATCCATCTGTTAGTAATTATTATATTTAGGCTTACTTGTACACTGACTATTTATTATATTCTAGGATAACTAGGTTTCAGCTATTAATATGTTGATAAGAAGTGTAAGGTAAATATATCAGTTTTTCATGGAAATCTTATAACATCTTTAGTTCAAGTAGAATATCAATGGTCGGTATATTACAGTGTGAATCCCATCTCAGAGGAAGACAAAGGATAAAGATAGATCGGATAGATCTGAGACAACCACACAAGGAATGCCTAAAGAACCTGGAAAATTCACGTGATAGAAATTGTTTTTGATACTTTCATTTCAAACACCGTGTAGATATATATATTATCAGAAACAAATAATTAACAGAAAGTCGCATCGTTGGGAAGCATCTATGTATTTTTAAACGACACACAAGACAAGAAGGTTAAATTTCTCGTTCTTAGTAAAAAGGACAAAAATAAAAGTAGTTAATTGAACAGAGTTGTTTAAACATTTGTTTAACAACTCTGTTCAACTATGTACCAGCTGCCTAGTGTCGGCTAAAAAAACGAAAAATTAAATTGTGGTGGAATGCTACAAGTTCTTCAAATACCTATAGAATGATAGGTTTATTTTTTGTGAGTGTAAAACACTTTAAAACACCATATCGAATAAAAGTAGTTAAGTTTAGTATTTTGTAGTTTATTAACCTCAAAATAAAGAAAACGTACAATTGATGTTTGTTTATTATGTGCATGGTGGTTATAATAAAACCCCATATTTTAAATAATTATAAGCTCTTTGTTTATACTTTCTCTTATTTTCAATTAACATGTAAACCAACTCTAAATGAAACCATATACTAAGGCTGTTTTCTGATCATTCAAATTTTGTGTGCTATTTTGATAGACACCCTCCTTGAGGAAAACCATAACCAAACTCTTGCTGATGTTCTCCCCGGGAATCTCTTCGACCACTTTTGTTTGATTGAAAGGCTTATAATTCTGCCTTCGTGGAAAATGTCTGCTGGGATTATTTTTTTAACGGGAAGTTACATATGAGGGGTTGTCCATGTTTTATAAGTTGATGTTCTCAGTGCCTCATTCTTCCAGGCCTGGAATGACGTAGTATTCCAATACTTATTTATAATGGACTCCATTTACTGCAGTAGTTTAAGGACAACCAGTTTCATTATCAGCTTCAAAGAAATAAGGATCGATGATAAGATTGTGTGAAGCCGAACCTTACAGTAGCATAAAGGTTATCAGTAGACATCTCTAAAGTGGTGAAGTTCGTGTGAGATTTCTATATCAGTAGACATATCTAAAGTGGTGAAGTTCATGTGAGATTTCTATATCAGTAGACATATCTAAAGTGGTGAAGTTCGTGTGAGATTTCTATATCAGTAGACATCTCTAAAGTGTTGAAGTTCGTGTGAGATTTCTATATCAGTAGACATCTCTAATCTGGTGAAGTTCGTGTGAGATTTCTATATCAGTAGACATCTCTAAAGTGTTGAAGTTCGTGTGAGATTTCTATATCAGTAGACATATCTAAAGTGGTGAAGTTCGTGTGAGATTTCTATATCAGTAGACATATCTAAAGTGGTGAAGTTCGTGTGAGATTTCTATATCAGTAGACATATCTAAAGTGGTGAAGTTCGTGTGAGATTTCTATATCAGTAGACATCTCTAAAGTGGTGAAGTTCGTGTGAGATTTCTATATCAGTAGACATCTCTAAAGTGGTGAAGCTCGTGTGAGATTTCCATATCAGTAGACATCTCTAATCTAGTGAAGTTCGTGTGAGATTTCTATATCAGTAGACATCTCTAATCTAGTGAAGTTCGTGTGAGTTTTCTTGGGCGTTGACGACGTATCCATTAAGCTTTGTCTGTCAAACTGGTGTTTTCTAGCTATTGTGACGGATTTGTTATTATATATATATTTCAATATCGACGTTTGTTTAGATTAAATTTATATTTAGAAACATACATAGCTTATACTGTTAAATGTGTATTGCGAAACTCCAGGTTATTCTTTATAGTTGTAGAAGATTCTCGAGTGTAAGAATCAACAATATATGTATGTACTTAAACGCTTAATGTAGCTTTGTATTATTACATAATCTGAATTTTCTAGAAACTCTCCACCCGCCTATAAACATAACCAACGCGACGCACAAAAAATTAGTATCTATTATTAGTTTGCTATAGTCAGTGTGCTATAAACTTCGGAAGCT
>NW_013665715.1:750540-793325 GCF_000517525.1 Limulus polyphemus
AAGTTCGAACTTTACAAATCATTTAACTTCAGTGGATTCTCATCGGACATTAGTACTTTCACGAAAACATTATATAACTTCAACTGTGGAAAACTCGGCGTGTGTGCCTGGTGAATAACGAAGGAAAAAGCTAGCTAGCTTCCCATTAAGCGAATTGTACCTACATCAACTCGTAATTAACTCGTTCATCGTGAACCCTGGATAAGATATCAAGGAAGTTCCAGAATAGAAAGAAGACTTTATTTTGCTTGTAAGTTTGTAAAACCTTTGTATATATATATATATATAATTGTTTGTAATAACTATTTGTAATAACCGTTATTGTACATTGTATTATTCTTTGTGTATTAAAATATATTTGTATTAAAAAGAAAACTTTATGTATCAATCTTGTTGGCAAATATCATAAACTGACTATATATCGGCTTTTACTTAACTACTAAATCTAAATTACAATTTAACTAAGGTTTAGGCTATTAGAACTTGTAATACGTAACACTATGATCATCAACCTGACCGAAACCCAATATGCAAAGTTAAGATACAAAGGTTAATCACTAGGACGTAGAGGCGTTTAAAATGATAAATGTGAGTTTTAGTGGGTTGATTTGTTATTATTCTTTTCTGGATTGTTGTTTGTAGCAGATGAAGTTCCCAAACAGAACCTTTTCCACTTGTCATCCCTAAAAGCTTTTCAGCTTCTTGGATATTCTGAGCAACTTATACTTCTGTTTCCACAGATACAGTTGTCTAGAATGAAGAGCAGATTTTAAGGATACATTTATCTAGAACCGACGAATTAATCTTTTAATATCCATAAGACGCTTGTAAGTATGTGGGCGTCCATTTTCTATTTGGAATTTCTTTTTTAACAACCAAGGTAAAACTGTCATATATCTGATAGTCAAACAGGGATACGATCCTAAGTATTGAAGCGCATTATATTCCAATCACCAAATTCACGTTAATAAAAGAGAGAGAGAGACACGGAAGTTGTCTAGAACGCGGAAAAAGGCGATTTATCAGTTTAATATCGTTTCGTAACACCATTTACCTCATCCAAATAAAACTTAGGATTCTCAATTTGTTTTTGAGAAATCTAGTTCCCTAGGGCAAATAGTTTTTACAATATTATTACCAAGTAGCTTTGTTTTGCATACTGGAAACGTTGATGTTTTATATCGTTTTTTTTTTACTTTGCTATTTTGTTATTTGTAAATAATATGTCATTTAGATATTAATACAATTCTATAAGGAATATAAATAATGCACACACACACACACACTAGAGTGAAAATAATTACTAGAAAAGGCACTTTTTTACTATCCGAAATATATATATTCCCAATTTTTATACCGAAATTATAAGCGACATAATCAAATTTTTGTTCATTTTGAAGCCTAATGCTGCGCAATAGGCAATCTATGTTGTACTCTCGAGGGTATTGAATTCTGAATTTTAGCATTATAAATCCCAAACGTATGATTAGAAGTATCGTAAAGAACAACAAAACACTCAATTAGAGAAATATTTTATGGCTCTAGCTCTTAAAATTGCTTATTCATTAATTTATCCTTTAATAGTTCTTATTTTGATGCCTATATTTATTAGTTATTTCAGAGAAAAAGAAAGTAAATAAAACATTGGTTTTTGAAAAATGAAAGATATCAGCTCGAATCATGTGCGTAAATACAAAAAAATATATCAACCAGACACTTTCTTATTTTAATAATGCGACTCATCGTCTTAGGAAAGATATGATTTTTGTCTTCGTTAACATCAAAATCCTACAATACAATACAATACTTTTTTATGCTTCTTCAAGCTGACTGGATTGACTCTTTGATTAGAGCTATATTTTAAGTCTTTCATACACTGTCCTAAGAATAATGGTGAAACTAATATTCATGAGTGAATGATTGCTCGGTTTTTGAGTAACAAATACATGAAGATGATCGTATGTTAGTTTTTGTTTTGTAAAATGAAAATATATATGTCAAACAATTCACTTCTGAGCGTACAATCATAGGCTTTTCTAGAAATTCAGAGACAGAACGTTAACATAAATTTCCAGACGGTTTGCTAGTATTTTTTGTTTACGGTTTTTTAATAGATTTTTGTAATTTCCATAAGTTTTTGTTGTATAATGTGCGTAACTGCAAACATTTGAATGTATGTTTAGACTTTGTGTTTTTGGTAAAATTACGATAATCAGTTTTATAAGGAATATATAGAATGCACGCAGAGAAGACACTTGTATTTTCCATTGGCTAATGGTAACTATGTTGTCTTATAAAAGTTCCTACCAAGGCCTTATACCTAAACCAAAGCTATTGTCATCTGTGTATTATGTTATACTTTACAAACGAACTGTTTATTTATCTTTTTCGTAAATAATAGGCTACTCCATTCTTTATAGTTTCATTAATATTATTGCTTATAATGATTTAGACAATTCTTAATATATTTTACGTTAATTTATATATGCTAATAAATATTATTTTCCATTGCTATCTTACAGTTTTGATTTATATGTAACGAATCTCCTAAGCTGATTGTCCCTCGTAGGATATTGTTGACATTATTGTAAAAATTATCATTTAGAGCAACGGTCCCCAAATTAAGCATAGTTCGATTAATAGTTTATTTTCATCTAATATTTAAATCTATTTGTTGAATGAAATTAATCTACGTTTCAAACATGTTCTGGCATATTTCATCAGAAGATACTTTAGATATATTCAGATATCGCAGTTTCACTGCATAAAAAACATATAGCTCCACGGTAAGTCTGAAGGCTTATAACACTAAAAATTTGGTTTCGACATCCGCGGTGGCACACCACAGACAGTCCACTGTGTAGCTTTATGCTCACTAACAAGCACAAACAAAAAACACGTCCTCGTAAAACTTGATGAACATTTTCTGATTCTGTCGAAGAATATTTTTGATTTCGTGCCAGTTTTACTCTGTAAGAAATCAGCTACTTGAGAAAACTTTGCAGACACTGACATCGGCTGATGGTAACTATCTTTTCTTAAAGACATTTCCTGCCAAGGCTTTATATATATATAAGCCAATACTATTGGAATAGCAACTGGCTCCTTTCTTTTACAGGCGTCATCTATTCATTATATTTTTTTACAAACGAATTGCTTATTTATCAGAACGACATATTTTCTCAAGAATATAATCAGTAACAACTTCAAACAACTCTATTTTTGTTATGATGTGAAGGTTTTTGCAAGCTGGCAAAGTATAATTATACTTGTCATAAAACATTAGTATTAGGGCTATTATACTTTTTAAACACTATATTTTTATATATTTCTTTTTCAGGATTTTCAAGGATAAGAAATTTGTAGAATATAGTGTGTTTGTAATACTATTATCATAAACCTTTAATTCTTGAAAATCCCTAAAGGATTTAAGGGATTCCCATATTTCGTCTTATCTAGCCTCCCAAACAAGATATTTTAATATAATTCAATTTATAATCTTGTACTGCGTTAAAATACTTTTTATTCTATTTTAACTGCTCTGTGATCTGTAGTTTGCTTGTGTTTAAACATTAAATTGTATGTAAGATGTTTTAGTTCTTTCACTCACCACAGTGAACCTATACTTACATAAGTCTTAAAGAATATGAATTACTTATACCAGTAATTTCTTCTTCTCGATTATTCAGAAGATACATTGTTTAACACAGAAGACAACTAAAAACACTATATATATTTACAGATCACCACTATAAGACGCCTGATTTTGGTTTTCCACTTGCTCTAATCTAGGATTACTAATGAGGTGTGGAACTCCTTGAAATCGGTCTAACTCAGTAACAAGTAAATAACCGAATGTTAGATTGCACTTCATATTTCGTTGAATAGGCTAAGTTACTTCATATAAGACACTCGCCAAGTTTTAATTGTTTTGAAGTCTTAATTCGGTAATGGTTGCTTTTCAGGTTGAGATAAAGTACTATCTCTCGAAGGTTAATTGTTACGTGGACTATGTTCTGTGATCTATTTCAGGTTGAGATAAAGTGCTATCTCTCGAAGGTTAATTGTTACATGTACTATGTTCTGTGATCTATTTCAGGTTGAGATAAAGTACTATCTCTCTAATTGTTATGTAGAATATGTTCTGTGATCTGGATGATGACATGTAACTTCAAGAATAACTGCAATCATGTAAACAGCCTACCTTAGATAACCAAAGGTAAACAGAGTTAAAAACTTTCTCTATTTTGACAGGTTATAGCATATTACTTTGAGACACTTTTGAAGTTTCTCTTGCAACTAAACCATATGTAATTAGCGGAAAAAATAACGAAAAGTTGTTAAATGTCTTGAAAGGTATTTTAGTAATGTAGCAGAAGCAAAAAGAGAGAGGGAGAGAGAAAGAGAAAATGGCATTCTTAGTTAATGTTTCTATTGGCGATCTAAATCACAAACTCCTGATAACTACATTCTACTGAAACTTTAATACTCTAATAAGTACGTTTTACTGACACTTTAATACTCTGATAATTACATTCGATTAACACTTGGATACTCCGATAACTAAATTCTACTGAAACTTTAATACTCTAATAAGTACGTTTTACTGACACTTTAATACTCTGATAATTACACTCGATTAACACTTGGATACTCTGATAACTAAATTCTACTAACACTTTAATACTCTGATGACTACATTCTACTGAAACTTTAGTATTCTGATAAATACATTTTAGTGACACTTTAATGTTTTTACAATTACATTCTATTAACACTTTGATACTCTGATAACTAAATTCTACTAACACTTTAATACTCTGATAACTACATTCTACTGAAACTTTAATACTCTAATAAATACGTTTTACTGACACTTTAATGTTCTTACAACTCCATTCTTCTGACACTTGAATGCTCGACAACTCTATTCTATTGACACTTTAACTTTCCGAAAACTTCATTCTACTGACACTTTCATGCTCGATAACTTCATTCTTCTGACGTAGACCTGAGTGAGATAAGACGATTATGTTATAGACATGCACATTCCAACCACAAATTAAGAGCTATTATCCAAAATTTGATCTAAGTATTTTCTTGTTACTGTTTGTTTACTTTTCTTCTGAAGAACCAGCTTCTGAGTTGATCTTTGAGTTAACTCATTAGTCTGTAGCTTTGTTTACTTATTTATCACAAGTAGGAGGGTAGTGTCTGAGAAGATCATATGTAGAAGATCGGGTGAATCACTTGTAAGGACCTCTGAAGTTTTTCCTATAAAAAACGAAAAAGTATAATATCACTAGATTGTGCATGTGTTTCTATTTCTGCATTAACTTTTTATTATTTTGTATTTGTGATTTGTGGTAGAAAATACTAGCATGATGTACTGCCCGTCATCTTTTGTTTAGGTTAGTAATGTCAACGTAAAGTTTAGTTTTCTTTTTGTTCTTTATCTTCAGTTACCTTGCCTACATTTTTCTGTCAATTAACTATAAAGTGTTATTTGAAGTATTAAGTGTTTGAGCTGTTATGTTATGAAAATATTTATTTTAATATTTAGCATGTCTTGGCTCATGTCTATTTTCCCTCCCGTTATTCTACCCTATATACATATTATCTGTGATAATAACGTTGTTTCAAATTTATTTGTTAAGGCCGAAGGTGTATTGAAAGTATCTCTATAGAAAGAGACATAAATTGAATAGAATGAACTAGGTGAGCAGAATAAGCGTTGTAACAAACGCAGCATACCAACAACTGCTACATTGTACAACAACTTTCCTTTAGAATTTTGAAGCCATCCGAGGTCTTCAGTTCCTAAATTATTCTATTTCGTTGAATATTCATTGTTCTTATAAGGCAAGTTTATAAGATGTTGATCACTGAATTTTCAATAATCATACCCAAACTCTACATACGTTAATACTGTGTATAACATACATTAGATCTATATCTACCTAAAAAACTGAAAGTCAGTCTCTGTTCTAGCTTTGCTTTCTTCGGAAATTATAATTAAGTTTTTATTTGCATTTATCAAAAATAAGTTTAAGCAATCGACATTATAGTTAGATACCAGATGCACACATGAAGCACTTGTTTGTATCTGGCTGTATTGAAGACGTATTGAAGTGTAAACACTGTATATCCATAGAGATTCAGTACGGTGTACAGTTGAAGAACATCCTATCAAAATGAAACAATGATCAAGGATCTACGTAAGCTAACATGAAACAAAGCCGGGAAAAAACAGGAGGTCTGGTATCTATGAGCAACGAAGTAACCGTTATTTATTAAATAGGTTTAATGAAATTTCTTTTCAGAACTATTGTTGCTAGGGGTGCTGTTTTATCACGAAAATATATGTAGTGGATCAAAGTTTGAGTGCTTCAAAGCTGTTAGTATATATGATTGCACTTCAGTAAGTTGACCTTTCCACGAGAGCTACTTTTATTTTTAAATTCTCAAAGCTCACATGAAGATATAGTAATTAGAATATAAAACACATTAATTCGCTCAATAAAACAAATTTTATGTTAAGAACAAGTGAGAACTTTAAAGTATCCAATAGTCCATTTAAGATTAGTGATTAGAGATCTCTTTTCACTTGATTATTATTTTGTTTTGATATTTCTAATATCATTTGACGATGTTTGCAATTAATAATCTGGTCCGACTGTTATGGTTGCTATGTGATAAAATCAAAGAAAAAAGAAACTTTGAATTATTCGCCACAGGAGTGAAGACATAAACAGGAATGAAGTGTATTCTTTATTTGTATTAACGTTTTTTCAAACCGCCGTTTCTTAGCTGTGGAATTTTAAACGCTGTTAGTTCTTTTTAAACAATAACACCAGGAGTTTGCTTGAAACTTTATTTTTAGGGATTAGCAAAAAATGAGAAGTACATTTAAAGATGCAATTAAAAAAATCGAAAATACGAATGAATGAAATATCTAAATGCAGATTCTTGTCATTTTTCTCTTTGGTGTAAGTGTATTAGGTACTTAAAACGGAATTTTAAGAAACTAAATAAATTAACGTTTTACTTACTAGTGAACAATTCATATATATTCAACACACAGAAAGGTTCGTGGAAACGCTAACATTGACTTTTCTTATACAACGTATTCAGGAATTCTCAAGTGAAATTTCTCACATGCCCAATTACTTGTTAAGTTGTTGAATTATAGCATCATGTGTTCACTTCTTTTACCAAAGGTACCAAAGAACATTTATTCATATCATCTCAGTTTTTCACACCTGTCGATGTATTATTAGAACAATATAAACGTCAGTTATTGAAGGCAGTTATTGACTCCTATGTCATACACACATACTGCTTTCCTAAGTTCACGACCAAAATGAAATATGTAAATGCATACAGCACCGAAGATTATAATAAGTTCACAATGATATTAAAAGATGAAGACCACTTTCTGTTAGACCTATGTACTGATGCCTGCTCACCTTCTGACTGATGCCTGCTCACGCCACGACTGATCCTGTTAGCCTTATGTACAGATGCCTTATCACGCAAAGATTGGTTCTGTTATTTTTAGATACTGTTTTTGACGTCTTGAATAATAATGATAGTTTTTTTATGCTGATGTATCGTCACAGCCTGGCCGTTCATATTCATATTAACATCCAATAAGAGCAAGCTGCCAGATTAGAGCGAAACTAAAAACCCATACTGACAAAGCAGTATAGCTGATTAAGTATACTGTTCTTACATTCTGACTCAGGAATATCAGAATGTATTGTTTCATCAGTTGGGTACCCTTGCTGTTAACTATATTTATATCCAACAAACACAAGGAGACTTCTGAAAGCGCTACCTTTGACTTTGTCTAGGTTCGCACTTATAAAATAACATCAAAAAAGTATCTGTAGATGTTTTGCTACGTTTACAATCGAAAAATAAAAGTAACATTTATGACACATATTTTATAGCTTTACTAGATCCAATCTAATGTGATAATACGCTTGTTTAACGTTATTAATATGATATTTAAATCAGTTTTCTCTTTATTTTACTAGATTTACATTAGGGTGATAATACGTTTGTTTAACGTTAGTACTATATTTAAATCAGATCTCACACTAGTAAGAAAATATTGACATTATACTCACTAATTAACACTCGGTACCTGTTGTTAAAAACACAAATAACCATGATCAAAAAAACGATGCACCATAATTAATAATAATAACATGTTAAGTTAAAGTCGTTGGTACCAGCTGGTTGCCTAACTGTGGTAGGTGGTTTGGAATTTGAGACGACACAACGCTGCTACCTGCTCATTGACAAACGTGTAGCGAAGGAACTCCACGGATGAAAGGGGGATAACTTGTACTATGTCTGGTGATAAAGTCCACCAGCATGTATATAAATAAATAAAACATTGAAGGATCAGCCCTGATTTCAACGTTTGTTTCACACTAATATTGCAATATTTAAGCCACATTTCATATTACCTTTCTAATTGCTAAATATCTAGTCCACATCTTTTATTCCTCTCCTAGATTGATAATGATGGCTTTCTGAGTGGTTTCCTACTACCTAATAATATTCAATTGGTTAGCATGAAATCAGAACTGACAAAACTAGAAGTAACTACCTTACTATTCTCGGCTTTGTTTTAACCTCCTTTTTTTGCTTTCCAGTTCTTCATTTTCGTATGGATCTCAGTTTCCTATAAAAGTTGTAGACTGCGAAGAAAATATAACAAATCAATGATGTAGGTTCCATTTTATGTAATATCTTGCTCCGATGAAAAATTGGCTAGTTAAAGTACTGTCGATACTGTTCCACACACCACCCCTTCAGTCTAGACCTTAAAAGAAGTTACTACAGATATACTATCTCAATTTTAAACTTTTAAACGATGATAGTCAGATTATTAAATTACTTCTACTTATATAGCAATTGCAGCTTGTGAATCAAGGAAGTTCTAGCATGTGTTATTCGATTACTTTATCCCTCTCTCTCTCACTATATATAAAGCACAAAAATCTATGTCTGTCTGTTTGTACGTTATCTAATTACTCCTAGGTCGCTAGGGCAATCTCAACTATACTTTGTGGGATGATAGTTTGGAACAAGGGGAATGTTAATGGAGGTTCACAACTCTCTCCACCCCCCATTATTGCTGTTATTGGGCATTTATTATTTTTGATGTAAGTTAACTTTAACTACATTCACATACAACAGAAAAACTTTATGCACTAGCACTCTCTATGGAGGAATGCAATGAAAAGAAATGGCCGCTACTATTGCAATAATACGTAACCTAAGCTGAAGTTTTTTACTTCTACAGCCACAATAAGGCTGATATCAAGAGCCGTTTCTTGAGTTATACCCACTTCCTACTTTGACCCGTGATCTTTCAACTTCGGCCCATAAGACTCTTCTGCAGCCAATGACCGTCAATTAATTAATAAAGTAAAACGCTGTGGAAGGACATTAAGAAATGGGTGTTTAAAATGGGTAACAGAAAATATACCTACCTCCACCTCTTTAGCCGCTACCTCTTCCTACAAAGTCACCCTGACCATCGCACAGTGTTTTAAGCATATACATACTGATTTCTTACAGCTTATACAAAACTCTTTTTTGAGGTAATAATGAATACTGTAATAATATGTTATGTTATAAATAAATTATGTGAAAGTTAAGATTTTTGTGTTATTTATCATAGCATCTACCTCCACATTTTTTTATGTTCATAACTCGGACAAAGGATGAATACTTCAGCTTGTATACTTATAAAATATAAAAATAAAATTCGAAAATGTTCTTACGAAATTTGGAAAACAAAACATTACAAGTACTTCAGATGTACCAACAAACTGCATTTGATAGACAAATTTCACATTATTGACATTTTATTATCATACAAGTCACATAAACCGTAATTTGTCAAATGTTAATTGAGAGCTATCCGTGCTTGCCGTTTTTAGTTTAGAAGTGGTAAACTAGAAGGAAGACAGCTAGTCCTCACCACCCACCGCTAAGTCTTGGACTAGTGTTCTATCAACGAATAGTGGGATTGACCATCACAATATAACAACCTCGCGGCTGAAAGGACGAGCATATTTGCTGATGGGGTTCTAACCAGTAACCTGCACATTGTGGGTCAGATGCTCTAACCCTTAGGTCATGCCAGGCTCACAAACCATAAATGGTGACCTATAACTTACTTGAAGCATGTGAGTATAGTAATTTCACAGATACATGAAAATAATATTAATAAGGAAGTGGAAATAACTAATAGCCACAACACAAATAACAAGGGAATTTCTTTTAATGTTTCATAACTTAAATAACATTTAACAACACAGTAACATTTCAGTTACAAACAACTAAAGAAAAACGAATTCCATATCATGCACCAGAACGGCATTCACAGAGTGCAACCAGCATTCTACATTTCCAATTTTTGCAGCAACCTACCTATAATTTATACTAAATATGTCTCCCATTCAAAAATTTAGGTGTAGGTTCCGAGAACCTCTTTTTATCGTAATTGTTCTCTTGGTTTGACCGTTTCTGAAAAGCCCAGTTTATTACTATTATAACGAAATTGATTGACATTTGATGTGACCTAAATATTTGCACTACATTCACTAATGTCCAAGTAATTGGTTCTTGGTGGGGGGGGGCACTCAACCTTTCTACGAACTTTGATAAAAGTAACATATTTTCAAGTTATGTGGTTGACTTCAGCATGACGTAGCCTTTAACCTACATTCACCAAATGTTAAGTGATCGGTCCTTGGGAAGCAATTAATCTCTATATCAAATTTGATTTAAAATGAAACCAAACCTTTTTGAGTTATATACAGGAGTGAAAACAATATATATATGATATAATGATATAATTTTGACCATGTAACACGTCTGTTGACACTACATGCTGTTAACGAAAGTGATTTACATTCTTCACGAGAAGATGTAAACATGAATATGCTGGTAGTTTAAGTAACGTTGGAGTAGGCCTACAGTTTTACCCAAATAACACACCTCCAAATCTTTAGTAGTTACGGGTGTTCAGTTGGAAAAGTTATAACTACATTGAACTTTTGATAAAGCTTAAAAATTACCCTACAATATCGCGTTTTTGCTTTGTTACACCAGATTATACACTATGTTTATTTATGTATATTATTAACAAAATCGTACAATGTTTATACATTAGTACGTTATTTGTTTGTGTCAGTGCAACACTCAAGCAAAATAGCCCAAAATCTAAGCACATTTAAGGTAAATGTGGTATATACACGAGTTCCTAAGTCAGATGACCCCAGTTAATTCTGTTAAGTATGGATAATATTTAATTTGCAGCACCAAAACTCTTTGTCTTTTATTTATTGTGCTAAGTTTATACATTTTTTATAAATAAATAAATCCTTTACTGGATTATTTTAGATTATTAATACAAAAATAAAATTTATTCGAAACTACCTCCCACTTTAGGGCTTAGTTCCCTGTGCTGTGGGAGGTCTCAGTGTAACTACATACGAACGTAGGTATTTCATATATTAAAAACAAAACAAACAAAACAAAATGATAAACTTGATATAGTTAGGCTTGCCTCTTAAATAAATACTTAACAATAGATACTGTATAAAGTGAATTGGTAATTACATAATTATTTATAAAAATTAATTATTATAAGATTTCAGATTACACTCTTTACCATTCCTATAAGTTACTTAACTTAGGCATAGTTATTTTTTTCTATTGAATGTTATTAACCATAACTATTTATGTACTTGTCTCCAATTATTTATCCACCTCTTGTTTTTAATTTAAACCAATAAAATACTTTTCAGACAGTTTTTTTTTTTGGGGGGGGGGTATTCATTGTACGTATTTATTTCTTAAGTGTATTAAAAAGTTTTGCACCCACAAAATGCCATGTCTAAGCCCTACTATTGTTCATTTCCTAGGTAACTCATACAGACCCTTAAATACTCCCCGTGTGTTACCAGAATAATCTAGGCGCTTTACCGGGTGTCTCCCACCATTCAGTCTAATCAATGCACTTTTAAAAAATATCTCCTTAATACTTAATATAAACAGCTGCTTAAACAGAGATCTAGAAGGTTCCACTGATTTCTTTCTAAGCATTACCCTTATTATATTTTTATGCAATAGGGCTAACTCCATTTGTATAGAGTCAGCGGCCGCTCCCCAAGCTTTGATTCCATATTGCAAAATATAATCATCTAATCCATGTTATAATATCTTTAATTCATCTATCGGCAAAAATCCTCTTACTGTTACAAATACGTACACTAAATTTCGCAGTTTTTAGTTAAATCTAATATATGGGCCTCCAATTTAAGCAGTTATCTATAGTGACTCCAAAGTATTTAACTTCATCTATTCTATTCATTTTGGAGCAGTTACATTGTTGGGGGTAGGATTAGGTACAGTTCTTTTCATGAATACTGAGAGTCGTAGTAGTTGGCTGGTTTGTATTATAGAGCGAGAATGTAATATAATTTGTTTTTACAGCGTTAAGTGATAGTGTGTTTATATCTAACCAGTGTTTAATGTTGTTAAGCTCTCGCTCTCTAGTACAGAGGGTCTTCTCCCAATTATCACTTGCATAAAGCAGGGCTGTATCGTCGGCAAATGCAACTAACCGTCAGCCCAGTGCTTAGCTGCATATATCATTTATAAATATTATAAAAAGGACCTGTTTTAAGACTGTATCCTGAGGGACTGAATATTCTGAAGTGAATTGATCGTTGACAATACTGTTTACTCTAACCATCTGAGGTCTACTCTGCAGGTAGTTTTTAAACCAATCTAGCATAACCCCACTAACTCCTACATTGTACAACTTAACTATTAATGTAGAGTGCTGTACCGTATCAAGGCTTTGGACAGATACAGGAACACGGCCGCCGGCTTCCCACCCTTGTCCAGCTGGTCAGTAATATATGTAGTTACTTCCGATATCTCATCTTCAGTATCTAAACCCTTCCGAAATCCATATTTTATATTGTTTTTCAAGAATTCTATTAATTTTTTAAACACTTTTCTCCAAGACTTTAGCAAGACTTGACAATATTGAAATTGGCCTATAGTTGGATAGTATTTTGGATCGCCACCTTTGTATATTGGGTTAATAATAGAACATATTTTAAACCTACGAAACAATGGTACTTATAAGTTTTATATGACTTAGCCCATGTTATGTATGCGAGTTTACTTAAGTATTTATAATAAAATTTTTGCTGAATCGGAATGCATTATCTCTTGGCAACCCCCAAACTGCAACTGTTGGCTTAACGGAAAGCTAGAGGGCTTATAATACTGAACGAGGGGTTTTCATATAGCGTGGGACACAAAACAGATAATAAATTGTGTAGTTTTGCGCTTACAATAAAAACAAATAATACTCTTATTATCTGAAAAGAAATCTAAAAAAAAACTAAAAAAGCGCAAATATTAGTGTTTTATGTTGTTTTTTTGTTTTTAAGTTGGTATTAAATTCAATACTGCTAATATAGCGAGGATTTATTTTCAATTGAAATATATCATAGACAAGTTATTTGCGAGCTATTTTAAACATTTTTAAACATAGAAACTAACTACATGATCTGCTTGAAACACGATATGAATTATATAGACTGCATTCATTATAGGTTATTCAAAGTGGTATCTTTAATGATATCTTCCCACAAGATTGTGCTATAATTAAATCTCAAACCACCAAATTCCAGAAGTTATTACTTTATTCTCTTCCTCAGATTCTGGTTTCTAAGAACAAGGTATTTTCTGGTTCTATTGGAAATGACAGTGTAAAGAATTACTAGTGTTACAATCCCAAAATAAAACAATAGAGAAAGCATGTTATACATTATAACAGTGCTTTCATAAAATTAAAATGTAATATCTGGTGTTTAGACTTTCATCATGTAAAAACTACTGACATTTTTTTACCAAGACATTAAAACGTATATTAAAAACGTTCTTTTCATCGCATTTTACAGAATTTTCGTTGTCGATCATGAACTCATATTTCATATTTACAGGAAATAGTTTATTTTAAACTTAAAAAATAATGCCTTTAATCTTTTGAAATAATTGTACAGTTTGAAATTATTATTGTCATTCATAAAGATTGTTTGTAATTAAACACAAAGCTACACTATGGGCTACCTGTGCTCTGCCCGCCACGGGTATCGACAGTCGGGTTCTAGTGTTGTAAGTCCGCAGACATACCGCTGTGCCTCTGGTACTAACTCGTATGATTTGAGAATAGCTGCTTTAACCTTATCATAATTCGTACAATCTTCTAGAGAGAGAGTGGCATAAGCTTCTTGTGCTTTACCAGTTAATACACTTTGTAATAATAATAATTACCATTTTTTCGGTGGGTCATTCCATGCTTTGGGCAACCTTCTCAAAATGTTGGAAATATTTATCAACTTCATTTTCATTAAATGGTGGTACTTTAACGTATCGATTAAGTTCAAAGTTGTCATTTAGCCTTGGTCAATCAGTGTTGAGTCTAATTTTCATTTCTTTCAGCCTAATTTCTTTTTCAGCTTCAATGTGAGTTTTTTTCGTCCGCGAGAGTTTATCTTCTCTTTTGGCTTCGATACGAGCTTGTTCGGTCTCGAGGCGCTTATTTATCTCTTTCAGCTTCGATACGAACTTGTTCAAGCTCGAGTTGTTTGAGTTTTAGCGGGATCTCTAGCTTATCTTTATCACTCTACCCCGATTGGCTAGTGGGGACATTAGAGTATTCCTCTAATAATTCCTCAGCCAACAAATCATCATCGACTAGTATTTTTATAATATGCTGTGACGGATTTACAATTACATATTTATTTTAATATCGATGTTTGTTAAAATTAATATATATTTAGATTTGTACCTAACTTATAATATTAAATCTGTATTGCGAAAATCCCAACTATTCTCTAAAGTTGTAGAAGATTCTCGAATGTAAGAATCAACAATATATGTGTGTAGGTAAACGCTACTATTAGCGTCAGTATTGTTACGTTAAACTGAAATTTCGAGAAACTCTCCACACGCCTATAAATATAACCAACGCTACGCGCCAAAAAAAGAAAAAAAGAACAGTATCTATCATTGGTTTGCTGTAGTTGGTATACTATAAACCTTGGAATCTATAATTGGGATTAACGCTTATTAATCGGAAAATTTAAGATATTTGACCAGGAATATTTATAAATTTCGAACACTATAAACCATTTAACTTCAGTGGATTCACATCGGACATTGAAACTTTTACTAATTATTTAACTTAAGCGGTAACAAACTCAAGCTCGGCCTGTAATCGGCGTTTGATCAGCGAGGACCACAGAGCTAGCTAGCTCCCTATTAAGTGAATTGTACCTACGTCAACTCAAAATTAACTCGCTCATTGTGAACCTTCAATAAGATATCAAGGAAATTCCAGACCAGTAAGAAGACTTTATATTGTGTGTAAGTTTGTAAACCTTTTGTATATAAATCATTGTTTGTAATAACTATTTGTAATAACCGTTATTGGAAATTGTATTATTGTTTGTGTATTAATATATATTTGTATTAAAAAAAAGAAAACTGTGCGTATCAATCTCAGCCTCCTCCACCTTCTATTGCTCTGTCAGAGTTTCAGATTCTCTGCTGTTGCGTTTTGGAATCATTGAGCACAACAAATGCGGGCTAACCCACCTTTATAGGTATTTATTCCTAAAATTTTGACTGTATTTCACACATATTTCTTATAATTTGCTTCCTAGTTTAATATTTCTTGCCGTTTCGTGAAATTTAAGTTGTTTGGCTTTTGATAACCCACCTTGTATGATATCACGCTCTATCATACCACATTTATGTAATGTGTTTATAAATATGGGAAGAAATTACAAAAGGTAAATGAAATGGAAAACAATGATGTTTTTTTTTTCATTTGAATTCGAGCTAACACGCTTACTATATAGACCAAACAGTGTTTCCGTATTGTACATCTAAGGCTGAGACGTTAAGTTAAAGTTTAGTAATTGTATTCTTGAGTTACGAAAATTCCATAACAGACGTTTGAAACTTTATAATTTTTTTATTGTACCATACGACGTTAATAATGCTTTATTTAGAAGTTTGCTGGCTATGACTACTTGTGTGACAGTGTCGATAATCAAGAAGACATATTGTCTTTGTGTTCTTTCAATAAACATTCTAAAATAGATTATTCTTTAACCTGTCGGATTATTACATGAATCCTCTCCAGCACGCCGTCTGACGTTGGTTACTGTCTTTCAGCAAGGTTGCTGACACTGCTTCGTTATCATCCCAAGTAGCTAGCTCCTTATACGCCTAGTATTCGCTCAATCATCATTCCACGTGCGTTACGCCATTCCTTTATAGATTAATGCTTTCAATTCTTCTCAGAAATTTGTTTATTATCGTGCATGGAAAGAAAAAAAAACTTTGTTTATATACGTGGATAAGAAGTCACAAGCTAATTCATTGTCCGATCTATTCAGCAACTTGATAATTAAAATGAGTGGGAATATTGTTGAATCATCAAATAAACAGCAATTCTTATCGGTTATTCGTCTTGCCATTTACACAGTTGAATCATCACTTAAACAGCAATTCTTATCGGTTATTCGTCTTGCCATTTACACAGGCTTTGTGAAATTTTAAGTTCTTTTCTTTCTGTTTTTATAGGGATGTTTGTAGAGGATATCCAAAAAGTCATCAGTCGTAGGAAGAAACGCTAGAACTGTATTGACATAGAAGGTTGTGAAGAAATAGTTAACATGAATAATGACCTAACATATAGTGTTTAACATCACTCAAGCTATTTTCCTATAGCAGTTACATGACAAAACTAACGCATCAATTCATCAAGTTGCATATTGCAATAGCATGTGCATTTACCATTAATTAGTATTCGTAATTCTGTTAAATTCTAGTGATTTGGCTAATTAGCACTAAATATTAGAGTAGTCACTGATGTAAGTGTATATTTTGGTCATTTGGTAATGGTGTCGCGGAGCCCTGCAGCATATTCGGGTTTTCTTGCATTATAAGTTTGTATTTGCCCTCGGGTTAATGATGAACATTGTGAGTTTAGGTCATCGATCACATTCTCTCTCGCTAGTGTTAGACAGGGGAGCCCCGTCGTTTCGTTGTATTCAAAACTATTCTTTATCCACGCCATAAATAAGAACATTTCCAAAATTTATAAGTAACTGGTTTTTACCTCGAAATTTCGTAATTGTATAAGTAAATTAGCAGATAATTGAAAATCCCTTTATTCAAATAATCTCTCTATTGTGTGCAGTCAGTTCATTAGCTAGAATTTATTTGAAAGTGTTATAAACAAAAATGATATTTTATGTGCAGTTTGTGGTGTGCAGACTTGCTAAAAAAATAGCTGTTCCTCAAAAATTAGATCAGTAAACAAAGAGTCCGTTAATTTTGAGACTAATCATTTTATTTCAATGTTGTATTTTTTTAGTAGGTATTTACTTTCCAGAAATACAACTCGTCTTGTAAATGTTTCGCTAAACTATTCGCCTCTCACATCAAATGGGTTATTTAACAATGGCAATGTGATTACGTAGATACTTATTAACACCGCAGTTCAAAGTAAATTCTAGAAGTATTATAAATTGAAGTGTACTATTCTTAACTCACATTAGTTAAATGTGCATATCATCCATCAACGTATAGAATTCAGTGTTGTAGATATGCAAATTGCACCAATAAAAAGACGCATATAGGTGAATGTAAAGTGTGCTGCTATATTCAAGCATATAGTTAGATTCAACACAGAACCATGATATAATTTTCTAATATCTCTCATATTCATCTGGAATATAATGTATCATATCCAAAAGGCAGCATTTTTATTACAGTTATTTTAGAACATTTGACATCGTTTGAAGATTGGAAGATTAAAGCAGATAGTATAACAAAATATAGACTGTTTGTTTGTTTTGTAATTAAGCACAAAGTTACACAAACTGTGCTCTGCCTACCACGGGTATCGAAACCCGGATTCTGGCGTTGTAAGTCCGCAGACATACCGCTGTGCCACTGGGGAGCAACTTAGAGATTGAAGAATATTTTAATACATACTTTAAGATTACTCAATAAGCACTTTCTAGGGACACTGTTACTCTTTTTGTTTACAATCCATCAGTCACTGATATCCTAGGAGGCGAAGTTGAATAACTTAACTATTCTCATATAACTTACGAAACAAAAGAGAGAGAAATATTGATGCATAAAATAAAAATGAACCAAATCAAGGTACCAACGACGCTCTAAACAATCATTTATAAATTCAAAAAATTAGCGTAGTAAATAATAGAACCTTTAGATAAATATTACATAATTTATCTGATAACTCTTTAATAACAATACGCCTTGAAATTAAGTATATTCCAAAAATGATTCACAATACAAACGGAGATAGGTAGAAAATTCGTATAATTTTATAATTTTATTTTTCCTAAAATTGATTAAATAACACCATATCCTATATTCGTGTATTGTGTAATACGAAATATTTAATTAATCGTTTTATTTGTATCTTATAGTGCTATGAGTGCCATAAGATTTATCCAGTATCTCTCATCTCTTTAAAATTACTTTTTGTTTAAAAAACTGGAAATAACTATTGAATTAAATATATGGAATAATCGTTATTCACACATACTACTAAAAGGCTTTCATCATTATTTCAATTGAATTGGGCCTACCGTTTAGAGAAATCAATTTATTCCGCTATAAAACAGTTTTGGCCACATACTGTTTTCAGCCAGTCGGAGAGTTGTCTGATGGCGTCGTCTGGAATGAATATTATTTAAATAGTAATTATCCTATTCTTTTATTTGTTCAAACAAAACGCTACACGTCTCAGAAAAAATTATTGAATGAACGATAACGAAAAATAATTTTTTAAGTAGTTTTTATTTTTTTTTCTTCCCAACTCATGTTTCAACTGGTGCATTTTTCTGCGGAAGTGGAAAGTGCTTGTTTAACGATTTTTCTTTCATTCACTGACAAGACCAGGGACAGGCATTGATAAATAACCTTAACTCTTGCAAAGAGCGACATCTGATGGGGAATATCTTATTTGTGAATTAGGTAAATGTTATGTTCGATTAAAATTTTTAATATAAAGTAAATTTACATACTGTGTGAAATATTTACTGCCCGATATTGACATTAAACATTAAAAAAAATCCCATCGACCTAAGAGCGGCTTAATTTACTGCTACACCATGGTTTATTTAGTAAAAATTAGTAAATATACTGCTCTATTTATATATTCAAAATAATGTTTATGAATAAAGCAACCAGCAGACATAAGCTGCTTGATGATAATTTCTTTAAAACTAATATTCCATTAAGTACTGCATCTAACTCAAGATTGACCAGTTTTACACAAAAGTCATCAAAATGACTCGAAGTTACAAACTAAATTTTCTTCAAAGTTTGGTCATCTATCTCTTATTCTTTTTTACTTTTCGTTGTTTTATATTTGTTAAGTCTATATACTTATATTTCATGTAAATTAAGGTGAAGTTCAGATTGGATTAGAAAGTTGTACTAAAAATGGAGATATAACCACCCAATAGTATGATTTCATATTGTAGCTCAGAATGTTTTACATGTAACATAGCTGATAAAGGATTATTAAGTTTATATAATTTGACGCTCAAACAAAATTTTAATATTGATGAAACGTTCAACTGCAAAACCTAGTGTTAACATCATATCACTGCTTGATTTTATCGATAATATAGCGATAGTCCATGTCTAAAGAAAACTAACATTCGTATGTAGCTGACAGTTTAGCATTTCTTATAAGCAGTATCGATAACTGAACAGTTATTCAATAATTACTAACTAACTAACTAACGTTTAGATGATTTTGAATAACCTAATTCAAAACTTCTTCTAAGTAACTTAGATGATTGATCTGAGATTTTCAAAATAATTCATTAATAACGAGCTTGACATATTTGACGATCCCACTGCTGACCTGTATGGATATTCACTTGAGGCGTTTCACATGCTTTTGTTATTATTTATCTTATTTGAAGAGAAAAGAAAACTGAAGAACTGTGTAAATGATGTAAGTTACAACAAAGCTAAAACTAGTACCGCATTTAAACGTCAAGTAATTTAACTGCTCAAACGATCTAGCTCTGAATATTACATTATTTTTAGCAAGACTTCCATGTTTTGATGTTTTGTTGTATCGAAGAAAACTAATTTATAATTTTTTTTATTTTAACCAAGTAACGTAATTGTTCTTAAAAATGCATTTTTTCATTTTATATATCTTTCAATATTTAATTACACCTTTAAAGGTGTTGTTCAGAAATAAAATTCTGGAACCAGTTAGCGTACTCAGTACACGCTAATCATAAGTGAAATAGGTTGTTTCTCATAGCATTTTCAAGTAAGAAATGACTCATCAAGTTTTGTTTATAAAATAAAACAATTTATCCACCTAGTAGGCATTTAAACAACTTTTTTATTGAGAAAGTTTATAAAGTGCGCGAATTAGAAACTAACAGTATTAATTATGGTCGTAAATTAATACACAAAAAATAAAAACTTATAACGATTAATTGTAACCACACTTTCGTGATCATAGCATCATTTATATTTAATGAATACATTATTATTATGAAAGGTGTAAATCAACTACGATCTGCATTAATACTACGTGTTCAGTAGCACATATTTCTATTATTGGCGTTTTATAAAAGGTGCTATAGCCGTAAGTAGCTATAAAACCAGCAATAATAACCTATATTATAATGTATTATCTGGTTCATGAAACATACATCCTTGGTTGAGTTTGTATTAGATTATTATTGCAATGAAAATCTTAGAATCGACCAATTATAACCTATATTATAATGTATTATCTGGTTCATGAAACATACATCCTTGGTTGAGTTTGTATTAGATTATTATTGCAATGAAAATCTTAGAATCAACCAATTATAACCTATATTATAATATATTATCGGGTTCATGAAACATACATCCTTGGTTGAGTTTGTATTAGATTATTATTGCAATGAAAATCTTAGAATCAACGATATTAAGTCGTGTTACATTTAACTATACATACACGTGTACATACTTCTTTCACATTAGAGTAGTATCCTCACACAATTCATAAACCAACAAGAAAAACCCGCCTTATAACTGCATCTATGCAAGTCTACATATACATACATCATCTGTTGGTGTTTTAGAGCGGTATATTACAATGACGAACAATACAAGCTACCTTAACATGTGTGTGTTCACGAATATAAAACGTATGATCACCGAAATGTTAAGAAATTATTTTTCTCATCTCAAGTTGAATATAAACAATACTGACCTAAATCACATGATTATACGTCTACATGCGCATATTTCTAGATTAATAGCCTGGTAGTAGTTAGGGTGCTCGACTCAAAATCTGCGGGTCGCAGGTTCGAATCCCCGTCACCGAACATGCTTACCCTTTCATCCGTAGTATTATAATGTGATGGTCAGTTCCATTATTCGTTTGTAAAAGATTAGCTTAAAAGTTGGCGGTGGGAGTGTTGACTAGCTGCCTTCTCTCTAGTCTATTGCTGCTAAATCAGAGACGAAAACCACAGAGTGCAGATAGCTCTCGAGTACCATTGCGCGAAATTCAAAAACAAACAAACACAAACTAAATTAGCATTTACCCGGGCTACTCCTGCCTTATTAGTCCTTTGACGACTTTTGGTTTGAATATCAACAATAGGAACCTAAACTATATGACTATTTGTCCACGTATGTATGGTTCTAAATTAGCATTTACAAGGGTTTCGCCTATTGTATTAGCCCTATGAGGACTTATGGTTTAAGTCCTTTATCATATGAAATATTCTGGAGGAACAAAGCGTTTTTGTTTTTTACTTATAATATATACAACACTGTTTTAATTTGAATAATAAATGTCTGGGTCAATTCTTTCATTACATTTCATGCTAAGGAATTTTAGAATTAAAAACAAGGATAAACACATTATTATTTATAAGAAGTTATTAACCAATGTAAAATCCTTTGATACAGATACTCAAATAAAAGATTTGATGAGCATCGGATGTATTCTCTGAAGCTTAGATGACGAACAACAGATAACAAGAGATTTAAAGTTGAAATCTTCTGCAAACTTGATCGAGTTGAAAATGTTAATCTACTCATTATTCTCTAAGATTCGTGAAAAATAAAAACTTATATGCATATTTCATTTGTCGGTCTTTGAACATAGTAGTTAAATCCGCTGATCTGAAGCTCAAGAAATATATTTTTGTGTTTTAATTATATTTCACAAGAATCACATTTAAAACATATATACTAAAGCTGTTTAATGACTTTCCAGAATGGCAATCTCAAGTTACTCTGACAAAAAACAAGTTGTAGCTTTCTGAACGCATTAAACAATAATACAAAGTAAAACATTTACTGTACTCCTCTTTTATATTGTCAGTTGCATTTGCACGTTATTAATAAACCTCTTGTTTCAGTTTACATTAATCTCGAATAAATTTAAATGCAACTGCTAAAAATGAATTGCAAGAATTTCGAAAGATCCAGGAAATTATTATTTTGTTTAGTTTTTATTAAAACAGCGTCGTTCTTCTCTTTATTGTAACATTCTAACTCCATTAAAGAAGCTAGGTTCTGTTGCTTGTTTTGTTGCCTCTGAAGGGCAGACATCAGTCCGAGAACTAAAGTTTCAAATAAAATGTTCCTGTTTCTCTATATACTCATTACAGTTTTATAGCTGCATATTTTTCATTACATATTTCTCTATCTATGCATTACAGCTTTATAGCTGCATATTTCTTTATCTATCCATTACAGCTTTATAGCTGCATATTTCTCTATCTATGCATTACAGTTTTATAGCTGCATATTTCTTTATCTATGCATTACAGCTTTATAGCTGCATATTTCTTTATCTATGCATTACATATTTACAGTTGCATATTTCTTTATCTATGCATTACAGTTTTATAGCTGCATATTTCTTTATCTGTGCATTACAGCTTTATAGCTGCATATTTCTTTATCTATGCATTACATATTTACAGTTGCATATTTCTTTATCTATGCATTACAGTTTTATAGCTGCATATTTCTTTATCTATGCATTACATATTTACACTTGCATATTTCTTTATCTATGCATTACATATTTACACTTGCATATTTCTTTATCTATGCATTACAGCTTTATAACTGCATTCTTCTCGAGGTAGTCATTAGAGCTTTACAGCTATGTTACTAGAAGGCGGTTTTGTTTTTGTTTTTTTAAGCCTTTATGGTGTTTCTCTAAAATGTGTTTATTATCTTTTTAAGTAATTTCCTAACCTCCCGAACTTGTATCAAATCTAAAACAAAACTAACAAAAAGAAATGCAAGTTTATTGTTTATTATTATTTTTGTTTAAGTTATTGTTACATTACATTAAACTATTATCAAGACGTTGCTTAATTTCAAAACAATTAGAATCTATTTCTACTATTATCCAGACTGGTGTCATATCTTATGAAAGACTGGCATGATGCACATTATTTTGAAGTCCTGAACAACTTGATATATTTGAAGTTTAGCTACTTTCCATTTCCTAAAACCAAACATTCTGAAGCTATATTTGGGTTTTTTTCAATAAAACAAGGTTTAATCAGATCTATTATCTACGTCTAGTAAGAGTCAGTGTACAAAATATATATTTCAGAGAAAGTGAAGAATATACAAAGTGATATATAAAATCTGGTAAAATAGCAGTACATTACGAGTCACGTATCTTTTCTTAAAGATAACTTCAATGCTCTTAGGCAACGAAACACGACTTTGTAAAGTCTACTGATATATATTATTAAAATGGTTGCAGTGCAACAGTACATAATATGTCATAATAGAGGTTACAGTAATTAAACAGTTATTATTGAGCATTATTACTTCGAGCACAGTAATTCAAAACACAATATTCTGTACGATTAAAATGGCTACAATAACTCTAAACGTAACATTTTGCATGAATATTAAGATTGCATTCATTCAATACTTAACATTCTACATGATACAACAGTCATAGTAATGTAGCGAATTACGTTGTGTGATCAAATTGGTCACACTTAATTAATGTGCTACAAGCTATAGAATTAAAATGGTTACAGCGAACAATACATACTGTTATAAGTGATTTTACGGGACGGGTTTATTTAAGACTTAAACTTAAGTGTTATTTTTATTGGCCCAGCGATTAGGTCTGATATGGCTTGGTTATTAGGGAGGGCTCTTTACTCACAATCTGAAGTTCGCGGATTCGAATCCCGTCCCCAAACATGCTCGCTTTTTCAGCCCTGTTGACATTATAGATAATGTGACGGTCAATCCCATTATTCGTTGATAAATAGTAGCCCAAGAGTTGGAGGTAGGTGGTATTGACTAGCTTCCTTCCCTCTATTCAATCACTTCAAAATTAGGGACAGCTAGCGCAAAAAGTCCTTCTGTAGCTTTTGGTGAAATTAATAACAAAACAAGCCAAACTGAACAATTATATTGTGAACAAGTTGTAGTACCCATTCCCTGGACGGAAGTTATGTAAATTGATGGTTAATGAAACTTATCTTAGCACATGAAAAGTTGCTTCCCTTATATGTAATTATGAAAAACGAGAAAACGCCCATAAAAACTGAAAAACACAAAATGTGAAACCGCAAATTTGCATGTATCTTTGCATGAACCCAACAAACCTTCATGCAAATTTGGTGAAGATCCATCAAAAGGGCGCGACGTAGTAGTAAGAAAACGTAAAAATGCCCATAAAAACTGCAAAACGCAAAACTGAAAATTTTTAATACCCCATGGACCTAATGTACCTCCATAACAGGAGGTGAGGTAGTGGTAAAAATGCAAAAACGTCTATAAAAACAGCAAAACTCATAATGCAAAACTGAAAATTTGTATGTATCCCCGCATGGACCTATTGAACCTCCATACCAATTTTGGTAAAGATCCATCCAAACCCTGTGTGGACATACAACAAACATTATTATTATATTTATATAGATACTGATTCCTATTTTGTGCAATTATACAGATCACAGCGAACTATTGTGATTATAATGTCATTGGTAGGGTTATTCTTAGTTTGGTATTAATACTTATGGGACTTAGTACAAGATATTCGATATATATGAAATCTTTCTATGAATTTAAGTGTCTTTTTATATAGAAAAGCACAATTATGATACGGTTATTAATAGAATAAAGCATGATATAGCTAAAGTTTCCATTTTGTAAGAAATGTCAAACACGTTTTCATGTGTTTGATAATCCTATTTAATAGAATAAATTCCCTGTTTGCATTATCTACTTTGATTTGAATGCATTGAATTAATCAGTTATTGACAGGTTTGTATCTAAAGTCAGTCACTTCTAGAACTGTCTCAATATGCAGGTTTTAGTTTCATCACTTAACAACTAAAGAAAGAACAGCCACGTATCTTGTTAATGATCTCCCTGCCACTCTCAACGGGCTGGTGGCATCACGCATAAAAGTACCAAAGCGCATGCGTTAACGTTACATGATGCGTCCTTTTCCTCCGTTCAAGGAAATGCTCGTGCAGGTTCTCATAGAAACGGACGTAGAATATACGAGAGTGGACAGCTTGTTTGTTTGGCTGAACACAGTTGATGATCGGAATCAAGGATCTACAGAGTAACATTCTTCAGAATAGCAGTAAGTCACAAAAACCGCCAGAAAGAAAGGTTATATCATACTTTCAAAGTTTAAGTTTGCAATACTGTCCTTGGATCAAAGTAGGAATCACAAACAACCTGATCGCAACCGTTCAGCTTGCTATAGGGTAAGGACATCTATAGTTTGCAATCTATCCATTGTAACTATTTTGGATTAGAAATATATAATATAACCGGTGCTAACTCTAAGAGGAACTGATTAATCTCCTACCCTCAATTTCAATTGCATTTTTTTATAATGAAAGCTGAATGACATTTCTAAATGTTTATTTGAGAGTCACCATTTCACCACAAGATGACATTAGCATTCTCGACTTTTCTACGCTGTACAAAACCGTTCAAACTATTAATAAACTGTAGCATATCAGAGAAAAACCTGGTGTAATACAACGTTTTTAGATATTCATAGGAAGCAAAAGGCAACAGACTGAGAAGAAAAATGTTTTTGAAGCAAGTGAACAGTTACCTCACTAAACACTTTCTATGTCTCATCATCTTATCATGCTTCCGACAAATTCATGGAACAACTGACCGTGTAAGCCCTCGAGTTATAATGACGAAGTATGGCTCCTTGAAAGGAATAATCCGGGAATTAGCAAACAAGGACCTTCAACCAGTTGAAATTTTTTACGGTATCCCCTACGCAAGTGCCCCAGTGGGTTCTTTAAGATTTATGCCGCCCGTTACTCCACCTCACTGGCGAAATATCCGGACAGCTTCAAGCCTCGGTCCAGTCTGTCCACAGAAGTTTCCGGATATCAGGAACCACACGGAAGCCCTGAAGAGGATGCCCCCCGAAAGGCTTGCTTATCTGCATCGCCTCATTCCATTCTTAAACAGCCAGAGTGAAGACTGCCTGTATTTAAACATATACGCACCTTCCATACGTAAGTACTTGCTTTTATATAGAAATTTCTACGAGTATATTGTAGTAGCTAGTTATGCTGATTAATATAATTATTTATACACCACATAAGATTTTATATGTGAATTAGAACACCACAGTTTGAAATTAACGTTCTTCCTAAAGTTGGCAGACATATATCAACAATGAGAAGTACTAAGTGCCTTTTCGCCTTTGTTTTCTCAGTTTGGTATTAAAAGTAAATTACTTATGGCGATGCAAATGTTTTTGGTGAATCTTCTAAGGAAATCTTTGTTTGTTTGTGTTTTTGTTAGCGCAAGGCTACACAATGGGTTATTTGTGCTGCGCCTACTAAAGGGATCGAACCCTAATGTGTTTAGCGTTTAAGCCCTCAAACTTACTGCTGAACTGTGTGGTAAGGATGGCACATGGAAGAGGTAATAGAGTTATTTTAAAGTTACAAATTAGTTTAGTTCACCTTAACATGCCACCAGGTGGCATAGCGACAAGTCTGAGTGCTCATAACACTAGAAACCGGGTTTCGATATCTGCAGAGGACATAACATAAATAGCCTCTTTGTGTAGCTTTGTTCCTAACAACGAAAAAATTTCCAATACATATACATACATTTCATGAACTTCAAATCCTTACTAATAGTTTTGAAATACTGAGGTTCTCTGAGCTATAAATCGAATGTAGAAGCTTCCTATTACATATAATTGGGGGTCTACCAAGCGAAAGACAGAAAAATTACCATTAAGAATATTTGGTACTTTATGAGATGAAATTGGAATATCTATTTCCAACAACGAGCGAACTCTTTCAGTCACATAAACCCGATAACAAAGCTCTCTCCGTAAAGTTTATCGTTTCACTTCTAGAATAGATTAAGGGATTTTACACTATTATAGGTTTTGGTGTATCACAGTAGAGTATTCTCATTATTTCGTAACAGACGAAGAAAGGAAAAAAGTAATTTGAAGTAAAATAAAAGGCTTCTTTACTTTTTTTAATCGATTTGGATTGATTTTGTATATCCAAATACATCTTTAATAAAATTATTGTAGAAATGCATGGAATTTAACTAAAGTTCAATGTTCAGTTGAGTACCTTGGTCTGAAATTTAGTGTTCTGAAGCATGTTTGTATGAACAATAGAATTTCACTGCGAGTAGTATTGGATAACATTGAGCCCTAATTGACGAAAACTAAAAAAATAATATTACCTCATCATTTGTATTTTATAATAAAGTTTTAAAAGTGTGCTGAGTATAAATTGATAAAGCAGGTCTCAATGATGATCATCTAATGATATTTTCAATAACTATTCGAGGGATTGTAAACTCTGAACTATAAACATTACCTGTGAATATGTTACTCTACAAACAAAATATTTATCATACTTTTACACGCAGCAAACAACCCATTCATAAATATATAATAAAACTATATTTTTTTTTAAACAAACTCATTCTTTATTCACATCTTTTATTAGGACTTGGACATTTATACATTTCTAACCAGAGAATCATTAATGATTAATTCTTAAACCAAAGGGTTTCTCTAATCGGTTTGACTTTTTTCGGGACAGTTACTTGGAAAGCTTTTGTAGGGGAGACAAAAACGTCCTTACAAGATTGTTATTACTACATGTAGAATTCATTATACTCCACTGTTCCTGTAACTGTTTTTCTGATATCAGTTTTCCAATTCGGAGCATATTAAATTAGACATTTCACAAAGAATTGAGAAGCGTTTGATTCTAAGCGTTCGAATGATTACGAGTATTAAACAGAAATAATTCTGTGCTCTCTCAGAGGCCACTTCAAATGCAGTAAATTCAATAAGAGTTTGTTGCAAGTACGTTATCAAAACACTATTCGCAACCCTAGAACAAGTAAAAGTTTCCAAACTCAGATAACGCTTTCCGACAATTTCAAGGTTTTCTGACATTGTACTATCAAGATTTTGTTACTGTTCAATGGTTAGATGCACAGTAGAACGAGTGTGATAAGGCAATGCGGTTATTTCTCGTATTGAGTTTTCAAACATGGCGTAATTCACTCAATGTACAATGTCAAGGCATCGTAACGCACCTTGGTACTACAAATCTACCTATTTAGTGTGTGTCATTTTATTACAGTCAGTAACCTTTCTGGCAGAGCATTCTGGGTGGACCATGCAATAAACTCATGACGTAAAAAATAAGCTACAGTTTAGGAACAAAATATTAGGAAATTATTTTACAACTTACATTCATTTGGTTAATACTCACGGTATTGTGTATTTTACATTAATATTCATCACTTGTGTAAATACGTTTGACTGGACAATATATATTTTGTGTTCGCTTTTAATGGGGGTTAAACAAAAATGTAACTTATCTAAGCCTTATATTATTTCTTAACATCTTATGGCATTTTGGAAGTTCTTAAAATGTCAATGTACTGCGATTATGTATTTTGTTAGCATTAATAGAAACATATTTGCTATCACCCACAGGTTTGTATATATAAATTTATGTCGTAAGGCAATATGGATAATTGAATCAGTTAGTAATATGGAGTGAATATCTATATTTAGAGACAATGCAATAATGAAATTAGTTTAATGTTCCCTTTAAATAAAACTGATACCAATATGACTTAAATATTAATAAAATATAATGTAACATATTTTTACTTTAAAAAGGCATTGTGAACCTTTTGATTTTTGTTTATAAGTGGAATTATGAGTAATACACACGTATTCAAAGAGATAAGACTAAAATATATTGTTGTGACAAAAAACACAACCTGAAGTATTTATCTACGTGATTTCTGAGTTTCGATCGTCATCAGAATATATAACTGATAATGAAATAATGTATTTGTATTTCACTATTCTTTTTTCTTTTTTGCAGTGCGTAAAATTTATAAAAATGCATAATATGAACCTGCATAATTCCAGGATATTCATTTCCGATCAGAGCAAGCTTCCTTATTAGATCAAAACTAAAAACATCAACTCAGTAAATAGTTTATCTAATTAAATATACTTTCGTTACGTTGTTATATACACACACACATACACACATATGTATGAGAATGCAATGATTCATCAGTTGAGTATTCTCGTTGTTAGCAATATTTTCGGCCGTAAACCCAATAATATCTCACGAAGAAGTTAAGGTTATTCCTAAATCCGTGTACTAAGTTAACACAGCAAAACAATCTCTATAATAAAACTATATATATATTAAGTATTCTAATAAAACTACATATATTAAGCATTCTAATAAAACTGTTACTTAAGATAACAATAAAAATAACATAGTATAATTTACTTATGTAACACACAAGCACTATTTTTGTTTGTTTGTTGGATTTTGTAGAAATTTACTCGAGGGCTTTCTCTGAAACACGTCCTTAATTAGGACAAGAGGGAAGACAACGAGTCATTACCATCTTGCTGGGCTATTCAAGTCAGAAATAGTGAGATTTGACCATCGCATTTATAACACAACTGCAGCCTAAAAGTGCGGAGCATGATCTCTGTTTCTATTTTTGACGGTAATAGGGCATAAACCACTGAACTATTAGCTCCACAGTCCGGCACGCTAATTACTACCCAATACCAAAATCAAGTGTTCTACAAGTACAGTACCTAAACCATGTAAATGGGTATCATTTTATCTGTTATTAACTTTGGTTACATACCGTTTTAGAAACAAAACGTTCGATAGTACCTGCGACTTTTGTTTGCACATTAAGATAAGACAATTAAATTATATATTGACTCTAATTCAGACTTTTACATTTTATTTGTTATCCAGTGAAAAGCCGAGATAAATTGAAACGTTATACCTGAAAATCAGCTCTTGAAAGTTGAGCGAATGTTGCCGTACACATTACTACAAGGAATTTAAGTTTTTTTTTTAACAAGGTTATGAAAGATACTTGGAAATGCAATAAAATATTTATAACTTTTGAAGCTATTATCAAATTCGTTCACTTAGCATTTCTGGACCACATATTTTATACAAATTTTATTTTGTTTCTTTGCAAAGTGAGTAGAGTAGAAATAACATCTTAATAATTATTATATTTATTTTTACGATGTATTATGCTGATATTTGTATTTATATCTAAATTTCCAAAAACTTTGAAAACAATGAAAATTAAATCAATAAAAAAGAATAGACCAAACCCGAAAACTGCTGCTTTTCTTTGTCAAAAATGGGGAATATTCTAAATAAACACAAATGAAATGATTCCCAGATTGATTTAGAAAATATCCCAAAAATATATTTATTGTATTATTAGTAAGTATTTAAACATAACTAAGCTATTGAAGGTAGCCTATGAGCCTCGAATCATAGTGCACTGTCTAGGAATTAGTTTACTACTTGTGAGATTCTGAACTTTTACTACCATAAGTTGTGTATGCATCCATTTAACCCTAGATTAATCAAAGTAAAATTATAACCATATAATCTTAGCGCTTTATCACTTTTAAGGCATGAATGCATTGTTATACAAATTATTTGAGGAACTTTAAGAAAATCAAATTTTCTAGAAGTTGTTAATTTCTAAAATGCCCACTTTGCTGTCTGCATTACTTTCTACAACTGTTTTGCACATGTAACTAAGGAGAATTACCATTATAGTATTCTTGTCTGAATAACAACATACGATTGGCTGTTGATTGGAAGTTATCAGTAAAAAGAGGTATATAAATATTTCAAACTGCATGAAACTTGGCAACATAAAGTATTAGCTTTCACAAACGTATAAATAATGTGCTCAGTGTGGCATTAACAGTGTTTTGACGACAAGTTGTAGGAAATGCAAAATATTCAGTAATGGCACAAAATAGCTTCAAACGTGTAATTAATGAAGTTACTTCCTGGTTTAATGACATAATAGAGATAAAAGCTATAATAGTGGTTACGAACTGAAAGTTGTAAGTCCTTTTCCTATTTCATTCATATAATAGAGATAAAAGCATTAAACTCACAATAAATAAAAAGTAAAGAAATTGAAGATTGAAAATTCCTATGAATGTTTAATTTATAAACATTATTAGAAATAATTATGGAAACTTGAAATAAACTGAGTATAAAATGTAAATGTTATGGAATTGCTTTCCTTCTATTTAACGAAAATAAAGTGCACCAGAATACATACACATATTGCTAGATTACACTATGATTCAACCAATCAAACAATGCCACACCCAGTAACAGTAGCGAATGTATGCATTCATAGCTCCCAGGACAAAAATGGCACATGATAAACACGTAGAAATCAAAATTATGGCTGATGAAGTCTATACTATGTGATAGAATAAGACAGATTTTCATGTTTCACCTGGAGCTGTATGTAAACGGAGAAGGTCACGTGAAACTAGAACTGTTGATAAAAAAATCGGCGAGATAGAACGTCAAATTCTTCAAAACTGACGTTAAGTAACTCAAGTTAGGCTCTTTAGGTGGTTCACAGCAATCCAATAAAATAAGCTATAAGTAAAGGTGTTAATGGTACCTTAAGAACAGTAAGGGAGATAACTAGACCAAATGGCTGAAATGGGCACCAAACTTCAAACAATTGCTTTAGCAAAGTTAGAGGAGGGTGGCCTTTAATACATATTCAGCTTGTTCGCTTACACTCAAAAATAGTTTGCTTGATGGCAGAGAGGAAAACTGTATCGCAGTCAACGCACAGCATCTAGAAGGAAGCATGTTGATGGGCCAATACAAGTATGAGCTGCTTTTCAGCCAACAGTATTGAGGATCTACTTAAAATTAATGGCACCGTGATTGCTGATAGTTACAGTCAGATAATTACCAATACATGGCATTCCCTCAGGAATAAGGACTATTGAAAAGGGATTTATCTTCCAACAAGGACAAAGAGGTTGATGAAATACTCACAGTCATGGCTTGGCCTGTACAGAATCCTGATATGAATGTTATTAAAGCAATATGAGCTTATATGAAACTGAGAAACGACACAATTTGATAAAGTAATGATGGCCTAAAAACAAGGTGCATTACTCTGTTTGTAACAAATATAAAATACCAGTGTATTATACATCATTTTCGCTTTCATTTGAATTTTTATAATAATGAATTGTAGTAACGATAAAGTGCCTCGGTAGAACAGCAGTAATTTTACTGTGTTACAACGCAAAAATCCGGGCTTCGATTCCCCCAGTGGACACAGCAGATAGCCCAATGCAGCTTTGCTCTAAAACACACAAATAGGTAACGATAAACTGACTATTTAGTTGCAATTACTCATTCTTGTAACTTTTTTTTGGGGATATCTCTTGGACGTTTCCAAACCTATTTCCAGCACTGTTCATGAATTATGATTCTCATTTCAGGTATAATTAGTGACATCGTTCGATCAATGAAATTGTAGAAGGTGGCTAGCTGTTCAGTGTGTTGAAACACTATATAATTCATATCATTTCATAGGGGTATGTCTATTCAAATGAAATAATTGGGCTGTCGGTTATGTTTATGAACGGAAACCTGCATTACTTTTGAGGCATATATATATATATATAGTTCTATAAAAGAAAATTGGGACAACTTCCTATGTTCTCATTCTCTTAACCAAATAGACTGTAAACTGTAGAGGAATCCGAACTTGCCCAGAAATCGACCATTTCCATGATCACACGGTGTAAAAGTTGAGACATTAAAACAACGTGGAAACATCGGAGGAATGATAACTGTTGTCATTAGATTCTATTGATTCTTCCCCATACTTCAGCGTTAGTAGGATTCACCCTATGGAGCTTTCACTAAACAAACGCGTGTTGTGTGGTTAGAAGAAAAATGTGAGATATCTGAGAATCAATAAATCTTGAATTTATTTGGTATTAATGATTTGGTATCAAGTTTATTTTTATATCATAAACCAAGACGTTGTCAATGTAGATGGTTCTATATAAATGTTAATCGTTTGAGTGGATCTGATAAATGAAATTAATCACTGATATTCACTTTCAAGTTTATTTCATTTTCATGGAAATCAAGGTCACACCTGGAAAATCAGGTGTGTTCGCTTGTTAATTACATAAAAACATCAATTACAATTTTGTGTTGTGTGCGGAGAGTTTCTGGGATTGTCTTTGTTGTCATTGAGATTAACACTTACAAATTATGCTGTATTCATTAAAGTTTTTAAATGATACACTTTTTATCACCTGTGTTATCACATAGTTATTTTATGAGTTTATTTCCATATTTTGATAAACTGGTTACATAACATAACAAACAACCGTCGCGTTTTCACAAGTTAAACTAAGATGTTAGAAAATCGTGTGATGTAAAAGTTTATTTATGAAAGTCGTACTGATTGAAATTATCCTATCAAAAACTAAGGAATTTTTAAACGAATGTATTATTTTTCCATTTTATATTATTTTTATATATTTCACAAAGTTGAAGTTAATAACCGAAGTGAAACAGCTGGTAATGTTAAAATGTACATATTGGTGTGTTTTCTTAGGTGCTACTAATGAGATTTGAAATATAATAAATTATACTTCACACCAAACTTCTTGCTATTTTTAAAATGGTTAAACACTAGAATACATGTTTTATTTTTCAGTTGTTTATGCTTTGTTGTGTTGTTAATACATTATTAGATTAATATATAACTCTTGCATTATCGAAAGTTTTGTTTTTAATCCACCACTGATTTAACACCCAACCTGCTCATAATCTAACATTTTTCTATCCATCAATATGTTTATCTATATCTTTATTATAACTTGATTTTATATCCATCAATATGTTTATCTATATCCGTATTATAACTTGATTTTATATCCATCAATATGTTTATCCATATCTTTAGTATAAGTTGATTTTATATCCATCAACATGTTTATCCATATCTTTATTATAACTTGATTTTATATCCATCAATATGTTTATCTATATCCGTATTATAACTTGATTTTATATCCATCAATAAGTTTATCCATATCTTTATTATAAGTTGATTTTATATCCATCAACATGTTTATCCATATCTTTATTATAAGTTGATTTTATATCCATCAACATGTTTATCCATATCTTTATTATAAGTTGATTTTATATCCATCAATATGTTTATCTATATCCGTATTATAACTTGATTTTATATCCATCAACATGTTTATCTATATCCGTATTACTAATTGTTATCTCGCTTTATCCATCACTATGTATAATGCTTTATTAATCTGATGTATTATTTTCATAAATAAAGGAATGTATTTATAGCTAAGTCTCTCAAAACTGCATATCTTCTGCTATTCTTCAGTAAGTTTATATATAATCTTCTATTAATATGGCATATCATTTTATCAGCTGCTGAGTCTATACAAGCCTATCATGATGTAGTATTTCATTTCATCCATCACTAGTTTGTTTAATACCCTCTGATGTGTTTTCTCATTCATCATTATATTTATACATAAACCATACTCTGAAAAAACGATGTGACATTTCATATATAACCCACTGATCACTTGATGTGATGTTTCCATCATCACAGAGTTTATAAATAATTCTCTGATAATATCAATTAATATATTACCTACTGATAACCTGGTGTATATTTCTTTCCAATATACTATTCAGAATTGAATCTTTTTGTCGTTTTACTTTTCGATATAGCTATGTATAGTAAACGAAGAATCTTTAAATCAATTAGAAGACTTACACATAACTATAACCTGATGTGTTGTTTTTTGTATAACTTTATTAATGTTGCATGACTCTATCCAAGGTATTTCAATAAACACTGTAGATAACTTATAATCTCTTATTAATCAATGTCAGTATTTAAAAACGTTAGTTTTACTACATATACAAGTATTACAAATAGATAACAACTGTTTAGTTGATCTACATATATATTGATGTTATTCGTACTTCCAAAGCGATGGACGCTTAATAAAACATACACTTAAATTTAGTTTCAAATAGTAAATATTTCAGAAATACATATATAAGTAGAATGCTTTTATCATGTCAAGGAGTGCATTATAATAATGCTATTCATTTTCAACTTTGGTTTTTTACAACATGCCCTGGTATTTCTTCACTATGCAATGTTACAATACGATTGTTGAGAATTTTGTTTAACATGCATTGATCCAGTTTTCTTTCATTCAACCGCGTAGGTAGATTTAATATTTCTTTCAGAGTTTCATTGCTTTTACACCTCGCTAAGTTAAGCATCAGACCAATCTAACTCGGCGTCAGCTAAATAACACTTTTGTGGTAGCATAGAGTGCTTCAATCTCAACGAAAAGTTGAGTAATGGAAAGAAGAATGGTTTAAACATAGACATTTTATGGTTGAAACATAGTTTTTTACAAACTCATGACATCATTGATTTAGTAGGCTCGAGTTCTACCAGGAGTAATCACGTGATTATTTATTTTCATACAAACAGAAAGAGTCACGTTTCCTAAATGTGTATAAAATGAGTAAAATTCAAAATCACTTATTGCCCACGTGGTCGTCATATCTGTGCAGGTACAAAATACAGTTTCTTTTAAGACGCAGAAGAGCTTACAAATATTGAAATACTCATGAGGTTTACGTTAAATATAATATCGCTTTTTATGTGAACAAAACTCGTAAACAGGAAGAAATGGCTGGATAATAAAAAATGAAATTCTGGCAACTTCAGTCATCCACTGTCTTGATGCAATATCGCGCTTTATATAAATATACACACACAAGTATATATATATAGTTTGTGTATATACACACAAAGATATGTAAAAATATATGTTTATATATCTGAATCACATTATAGTATTAAAAATAGTATAGTATACCAACAAATACATTCATCATTACCATTAATTTTAATTTATGTTAAGCAATATGTTTGTTTTGTTCTTTAGTTTATAAAGGTTGTAACGACTGATGTGTAATATAGTTGTAAGGAATAAAAATTATAGCTAGAATTATTTATTGCCTCGGAATATATATATGTTTATATTTCTTGTTCTAATGCTAGCTAGCTGTTCTCAGGACAAAATATTTTAGAACAATTTTAGTAAGTAGATTAATATAAGGTTTGACATGGCTTAGTGGTTAGGGCATTCGACTCACATTCTGAGGATCGCTAGTTCGAAACCCCTTACCGAACATTTTCGCCCTTTCAAGCGTATGGGCGTAATAACGTGACGGTCAATTCCAATTGTCGTTTGTGAAAGAGTAGGCCAAGATGTGTGATGTTGAGTTGCCCACTACTCTATTAGCTTCGAGCGAAACTCAACAAACGTTAGTATAAGATGAAATGATATTGAGTGCATCAAATAAAGACTGACAAGACTATATCAACAGACAAAATAAAGTTGCAAAGGACACAATTAATGTAGTGGAAGGCAAGAAAGAATACGACATTTACAGTCGTAAAATAAGGAATACAGGTAGAACGAACAATATACGTGTGTGTGTGTGTACATCTCGCGGTGCTTCTTTTTTCAAGTAAAATAAGTAGTTTACTGAGGACTTGCTAAAATATATATACTGTGATGTAACTAATAAATATACGACTTTCACGTATTAACAGTTTTTTTATTAATGACAATTGCATAAAATTCATGTTACCTCATAAACAACAACATGTGGAAATAAGTGATAATTGTGTATCGAACGCTGAAGTGACACTTGAATGTTTAGTTTGAAACCAAAACATAGTAGTATTTGCTGTTTTACCTCTATGATATAACTGTATATGTTGACATATTAGTTCGTGCGGCAAGCCTAAACGTTTGTACGCATACATGGGAAAGCATCTAATAAATATGCCTCTACTCAAGCAAATGGAACTTTAAACCTATTTCTTATGCACACTTAATATAACCACTGAGCACAAAGTAGCAACACCTCTATCAACTCAACGATAAGGAACGAGTTCTGAAAATCTGATCGAATTTCATAAAGCAGATTTAGAATCATAGCTTTCACACACACACACAGGCGCTCTTCACCGAGCAGTTAACTTCCCACGGGCGTTGCTAGAGAGTAAGTAGAAATTACTAATTACAGCTTTAAGCAGTGTGCATAGAATAATCCCCTTATAATAGAAGTGAACTACAATTTGAATAAGTGTATGCCATCCAGGTGTTAGTCTTTCTTTGTATTAAAACTTTTATGTAAATAATTTATGAAACCAATCTCTTTGTAAATGTACAACGTAATTTATGTAATCGAAAAAGTAGGTGTATTACATTACATCTATTATTTAATATTGTGTTTCTGGTTTATTTCCCAGGTCTATATCCCGGGTTATTTCGACACGAACACACACAAACACACACACATATAAATTTATACATACAGTTACATGCTGTTAAGACTACTTCTTGGAAAACTCAGAGATAATTGTGTGTGTTTTAGTTTTTATTTTGAACACATCGAATATCGTGTCTGCAAACAACAGTTATGTTGAAGAAATATCTATTAACTTTTAATATAATAAGTTGTAGTATTAGCTCCTATATTCTCCTATCATTAGTGTTAGTTAACAGTTTTTACTGTCTTTACTTGGTAACATGAGCCCTAGCTCTTTTGTTTACACGTTTGAACTATTTTATTATAACAGTCGGCATTATCTAGACATTTTGTCTTTTTATTTGTAAAATTTTATTTATAAATGTTACAAAAAGTAATTGAAACGAAATTTCAAAAACCTTCCAAATACAGCATCAACCCTTTTTGCGAGTACTCCTATATTTCGGATTAACCTGGTATGTTAGGTTAAACAGGGAGTCAGGATCTTTTGAAAGAAAACTTTGTCTAAAGTAAGGTTACAAAATTTTACGATTTTAGTATTTTCCCAAACTTGGCCCTTTTTGCCATATAAATGTTCTTAATCATATCTAAAAGTATAACTTGAGAGTTCTCAGAGTAGGATATGTTTTGTTTTTTTAAGTTTAAGTTCCTAGTTCAAGGCCTGAGGGTCGAACTCTTAGCCGAACATCCTCATTAAAAATTTAGTACCCCCTCCCAGCCAGCAACACAATACTTCTATTCATTAAGGTTTTTAGAGGCTTTCAGAGTCTTAAATGCAAAATAATTAATTTACTAAAGATTTGTAAATGCCCGAGTACTAGACATCAGGGAATATTTTACATGTTGTCAATGGCAAAAACGTCGTTTCTAGCAAAATATTCGCACCTGAAAATCTAAAGCTATTCCATTTCTCAATACATCTTTCTTTATGCACAGCCTTACAGCACATATGATATTAGAAGACAAATTTGTCATTCTTCACCCAAGAAGAATTTAACCATTTGACGCCCAGTATGGTGGATTAAACTATAGACCACGTGACTTTTTGACATCAGGGCATAACTTTTATAGTAGAACTTTGCTCGGAAAATCCTGTAATATAACATTCCCAGAAAGCTCAGGTGTATTACCGTTACTTGTAAATCGCAATTCAACTGAATAGCAGCAATGGAGTCAAGGTAATGGGTCTCATGGATAACCACGGGCAATATGACTTGATATGCAAATTATTTGTAGGGAAGAATTAATATTTATTTGATTCAAAATACAATTGCCATTATATTAAGCATACTTGTGCTGATTCATATAAATGGAAATATGCTCTATGTCGATAATGGCCAAGTGGTTTGCAATTTGAGGTTTTGGGTGCACTATAAGAGTGACGGTCAATTCTCAGTAATCCAAGAACTGGCAGTGAGAGCTGTTGAATAGCTAGCTGTGCAGTTCCTGTAGACTTACAATTAAAATGCATAGATAGCACTTTTTGTAGCTTTGCGTGAAAATCCTGCAACAGACTGGAAATGTACTGAATCAGTCTTTTGTAAGTAGCTAATTACTTGAATTTTAACATTTAGTATAATTCGAAAATTCTAAAAATATTATCTAAACCTAAATGGTATTTTTGATTTTTTCAGTCAGGTTTACAATCGTCAGAACTCGTAAACAAAAATTATAAGACATGTTATTAAGCTTATTAGAAACAACAACGATTCTTTTAAGAAGCTTATGAATAACATCTTAATATAAATTTTTTCGCTGAAGATGAAATGCTTATATAATTCACATACTTTAGAAATCTGGTTATAGATTCCAGTGGACGACGTCGAATATCATGAAATATATCGTATACTTCTCAAAACAGATCCAGAGCTTGTATCTTAGGATGTATCTTAGAAGAGGAGTATAAAGAAGATGATTGAATAGAACCATACATCAGTTGATGTTCAGGATATACATATAAGATTTAATCTGTGTTTTTTAACCTTACAGATTGAGTAAAATTGACATCTAAGTTAGAAAGAGCTATTGAAACTCCATCCCACAACTTCCCACGCGTAAATTAACTTTCACTTTTGTGAGAAGATAATTGCTTATAATAAAACATGTAGAGAAGTAGAAATAAAAAAAATGTAAGAGGTTATTAAAGAAAAATCGGTAAGTGTGCTAAAGAAACCTTAAGATCGATGAGGCACGAAAATACCACTCAACGTAAGCATGTACAAAACTAACACAAGACACAGATTTCGTTGTACATCCATACGGAAATCTTTTTAGGCATTATAGCATCTGTAATACCTAGTAGGATATGAGTTTCCCATGTTTTGGTATGTTTACTTTTTTGTGTGTTTCTTCGTATATCTTGAAAAGGAGCATCATGCGCGTAATATCTAAATTGCGTGCAAATCGGAAAGCCTGTCTTTAGTAGCTACTACGTGAAAAAAATGGTTACGTGAATGTATTTAATAGCATCCTTTGTGCTTTTTCGTAATTCTCGCGTCTTATCTAGGTATATTGCCTTTTTATTTGCAAATATTTTATTCTGGGCTCCTCATGTGTAAAAATATACTTTTTACTCTTTCTACTTATAACCTTCCACACAACTACAATGCATTCCTAAGAATTGCTAGATCTTCACCATTTAAGTAAGAAACTATTTATACAGTCGTGGCCAAAATGTTTGCATATTTTGTAACAAACAAGATCATTATTATTAAGATGGAATATAAATACAGTTAGTGCTGTCAAACTGAGAAATGCATCTCATATTAAACATCTACATATGTAATTTGTATAACGAGACACGAGTTATTAGAACAGCAAACAATTTTATCAGACACCCGTAGAAAGATGTGTAGTTCAGAATTTCACCTATCACTAGAAAACCGTACCAAAACATCAAATTATCATTAGTAACGTCTGTAACCTTATATCAGTTCATATTAAACATTCGGTACTTGGTTGGTCCTCCTCGTACTCTGATAACACCCGCAAGGTGACGTGGCATGCTGTCGTGTCATCCTGGAACACAAAGTTATTGCCAAACCTTGCCCTAGCATATGGAAGAAATATCGTCTTCGTGTGATGCCTGTAGGAGGCGCCATTGACGTTTCGCTGGAGGATATGAAGAGCAGTTTTTCACTTTGATGAATAGCTGCCCAAACATGTACTGCGCCACGTCCCATGTGTTCCCTGTGAGAAAGACAGTCTTTCATCATCTGTTCTTCAGACAAACGACGAACGCGAATCCTATCATTACCTTTAACAAACTGGAAACAGGAATCATCTGAAAAGATGACATATCGCCAATGTCCCAACTGTAAGTTGGCATGCTATCTTGTCCAAGTAACACGGTGATGGTGTTGAATTTTGGTTAATATCTGTTTGCAGATACCCATTATTTCAAAATAATCTTGTTGGTCAGTCTCCTATTCACTGTTATTCTGGATACCCGGAATGAGTGTGTTCATGTCATTCCTGTCGTAAGGTGTTGCAAGACTTCTTTCGATCTTTACGTGTTAACCTGATCAAAATCATCTCCGGCAGTAGGTTTTCGGCATCTACCAGTAGACTTTCCTGGAAAAACGTTTCCTGTTGTCCGATTACCTTTCAGGATTTTGAATACAGTACACTGGGGTACCCTACTGTTCTGGCAATATCCGCGTGCTTTATATAATTTCTGGACAGTCGAACAATTTGACGTCCTATAACATTTGGCACATGACGAGACATGATTCTACACAGAATACAGAGAAATTGTCTGAACAAAGCGTTGATCCGTTTCGAAAAAAATATTATACCAAAAGCACACCTTTTTATACAAAACAAGTGTGTATGTGTACTTTGACGAATAAATGCTCAAAGCAACTTATACAGACCATAATAACAACTCGAACATATTTGTCCTATCATACGCCACCTTCTCTGTTATTACTCGGGCATTTACTCAATGACTACTCTATGTATGTTGAGAATAACATCAATATAGAACACTGTGCAAACATTTTGGCTAAGACTGTACATATACATAATGAGACCTTTCAGCAAAGGACGTTTTGAATGTTCTGAGATAGTCAAGTTTATATATGTCACTAAATGTCCACAGGAACACTTGTGTGTCGAGCTGTGACGTCAAAGGTAATCCTTTCATTATCAAATGAAGCAAATGTATATTTTGGTAAATGCAGTAAGGAGCCTGCGATTTATTTTATATTTTAGTTTTCATAATATATGTTCCCAGTGGCTCAGCGGTACGTCTGAAGTAATACAACGCCAAAAATAGGGTTTAGATACCTTTGGTTGGCACAACACAGATAGCCCATTGTGTAGCTTTGTGCATAATAGCAAAGCTATCAATAATATCTAGTTAGATATAATATCAAATGATTATTATATGACCTCATAATTCATTAGTGATTGTTAAGTAAATTTAACCAAATTTAAGCTAACTATATGACTACTAAGTCAAAATAACAAATTATAACAACAATGAAGTCATTTCTGTATAAACAACTTCATAAAGATACTTAATGTCATAAATAAATACACAAGAAAATTAAAGCCTATAGTGATTACAAAGCATGGAATCATCAGTGTGGTACTTTCAATGTTGATAACACATTCGTCCTTTGTCCTAGTAATATCTTAATGTTCAACCAACTTTGGAGGCTTAGGTCAATCCTCAACATATATACTGAGTTAACAATGCAAAATGATTTTTAATGAAGAAATGTTTAGTAAGTCATTAGTTATAATATATATATATATATATAATTTGTTTGCGTCAAATATACACGC
>NW_013665715.1:794284-816778 GCF_000517525.1 Limulus polyphemus
ATCAATATATATATATATATATAGTGAATGATTTATAAAAATACTAAAAGGATATAACCAAAAAGTACACTATACACTCATGTAATACATTATACCTACGTTCTGCGTCTGAATCCTAAGAAAAGTGTAACAACAATAGAATCAAATCACTAACTATAAAAGGCTTATTCCCTTTGTCACTCTGTCGAGTGTAATGCTCAAGAATATACATCGTCGCTTAGGGACAAAACTGTCACCTGATTGTTCTTAGGCCAACTATGGTGTTAATATTGAAAGCTAGAAAAGTTTGTTTTTTATTTCCTCAAAATGTAGTGATTAAAGAATTACTTCGAGATTGATGAAATAGGTGAAGAGTTGGTGCATTTTGGAGGTACAAACAATTTAGTTTTAGTCAAATTATATAACTTTCGTCAATCATTTAACAATGGTTTCTTGTCGTTTTTTTACTGGCTTTTATACTAGTCTTTATATAATCCTCTCAAACAATAGCGAGTGACAAATGCAATTGATATAAATATTGTTGTTTTGTAAGTTCGTTTTCCAATATCCATTTCTTATTGTCTCTGGAACATTTCTATATTGTTAGCTGTAAAACATAGCATTGTAATAAGGAAATGTATCTTTATGAAAGTATTATACCAAACACCACATGATATTATCAGTATACTATATAGTTTGGTACGTTACGGATTGACATCAGTGCTAATGAAAAGATATTAAAGCTTTTAATATTTGATATCAATGAAAAGGACAAAGCATAAATCAAAATAATGCATACTTAATAGGATTGTGTTACTTTATTTATAACAACTGGTTAATACGTTTTATAACTGGTGAAATAACACTGTATATAAAACTTATTAAATTCAGAACACTAGTATTATTTAGGACTGTCGATGTAGCACAACTAAGTTACATTTGGTAAGAAAAAGTACAAATATGTCACAACATACCTATAGCGGCATTATTTCGTTCTGTTTTTTTACATTTCAACATTGATATTTACAAAACGTATTATGTACAAACAGTTATGGCATACTGAATTATTTCCAGCTTCATAAATAGCCAATATTAAAAAACCGTGTTCTTCAACTAATTCATAGTAATTTTGTGTTTTCACTTTAGTGCCTCCAACGAAAATACTAATTTGCCATCCCTTATTAACATAGTTTTAATTATTCAGTTGATAGTTTGGTCTCTGTTTGCCAAGTTGAAAGTTTGCTTGTTTCTAGAACAAACAGTTGATTGTTTTTCATTTTTATCACCGTTATAACAGTTTATATGTTTATGTGATAAAAAATAGATATTTTAGTCTTTCTTTACGAACTCATAATTTTATTTATCTTTATGGTAAAACTTGATAGTTTGTTTGTCCTGACAACCTGAAATTTCACTTATTTATATGGAAAAGTTTGCAGTTTTGTTCTTCATTGCCAATGTGAAAGTTGTAACGTCCTCACGATAAAGTTTTTATGTGCATCTACTTTCTAACTATCATCATTTTGTTCTTATTTAGTAGCTCTTTCACTCTTCTCAGATAACAACCATTTTGTTGTGTGCTGGCTCATTAACCAACTCTCCTTTTATGTTTCGCGTCTACTTTCCCTACACTGCTTGACTTTAAATGTAACTTTTTCCTCGACATATTTTATGACTTTTTGTAGGTTGGTGTCACTTGAACTTATAAACAGAATATAAGAACTCTGAGATATCTCTTTCTTTTAGAAATTGTCTTGTGTACAAACATAATTCCTCGAGTCATATTGCCCCGATTTATTCATCTATCATTACGTTCATATAGCATGAAGTAATCAGATCCCTATGTAGTCGGATTGAAAGAGGATTTCAGATGTTATGTAAATGCACTATATGTAGCTTTGTATGCATAAAGAAAATAAAATGCTTTCACCTGGTATTTTATTATTATCATATTTGCGTCGTTATTATTATGATGCCTGCAAGTGACTGCACTTATCTGGAGAAATGCTTATAACCACGATTTATGCAAGTCTCTACTATACAGAGCTGAACAGTGAAGTGGAAATCTTGGAAATTGAAAATAATAATGATGATGATTCTGCTTACTGTGAGTCATCCTCTGATGAGTCTGAAGATGTCGATAGTGAATCTCCCATGATTCCTCCTTCAAAATCAACAGGAATATGTAGAAAACCAATTTTTCTCCACCAGTCCATATATTTTATGTGGGTAAAAGATCAAGCCAAAATATGGAAATATGGAATAGACAGTATATCCACGTATGTATTTACATAAGCTGTTAAATTTCAATACCATCAAAATTATTCCTGGACCTACTAGATATCCATTTACCTGCATTTCTTATATGGCATTAGTATTTGATTTTTTCGTACCACCAGCAACAGAAATTATAACACTAAAATGTCCAGCTCAGAAGGAAGCGTGCATTTAGCGCTATGAGGAAACAACTTTTACATGTTGATACGCATAGTATATTGGGTTAATGTTCTTAGCTGGATCGTATAGATCCAAAGGACAAATAACTGCTATTTTGTGAAATACAAAAACTGCTAGAACTTTGTTTCCAGCTCATTTCAAATCACTGCTAGTCATTCGATTTGATAATAGTGATGCTAGATTGACGTGAAAAAGACAAATTATATGCTATCATGGAAGTGTAGAATAAATAGATATATATTCTGTCTTTGCTTTACAACCCAGGACCAACTGTTACAGTGGATGAATGTCTTGTCTCTTTCAGCATAATACTAACAAGTCTGCCAAGTATGACATAAAAATATGGGCAACCTGCTCTGCTATAATCCAGCTAATTGAAAGAATTGAGGAATTGTTGTAAATGACCCGACGATTCGAAGGTCATAGTGTCATGTATGACAACTTCTTTACGTTCTAAAGATTTTGTATTAAGCTACACAAAAGCAAGCCAAATATGCTCCCAACAGTGAGGAATAAAAAAAAAACACTTGTGAAATTCCAAATCAGATTGTAAAAATGTAGAACCGAATTTTTCGGTCTTCAAAATTTGCTTTTACAGAAAGCACATCAGTTGTTTCATACTGTCCATAAAAAAGCCAGAATGTTATTGTGATGATTGCGATGTTCAAGAATTCTGCAATATGCACCGAGGGTGAAAAGAAGCCAGAGTTTGCAATATACTAAAATTGCGTCTACAACTAACTTGACAACCTGAATAAACTGGTTGTAATATGCATCTGTGAACGCATGACTGTTCACTGGCCATTGGTCATGTTTTACAGTTTAACTGATGTGTCGGCATAAAATGAATTTGTCCCTCGGACCGATATATAAATGTAGTGAGGAATGTCGGGAAAATGTATTGACGCAGAATGTTTCTAGAAATTTTGAGCAAGGTACTAGTTATACCCCTCATTCAAAGAAGGTCAAGATTTTCTAGAGCACCTGAAACAACTGCTTTTATCCAGAACATACAGGCACAAGGAGCCAGTGCACTTCTGCCTACAGCAAATGACATTTGTAAAAACAAAAAACATATAAGATGCAACGTATTCCTTTCCAGAAATGACAACAAGACAAACATTTCCTGTATGAAACTACCTGTTTAAACATCATGTACAAATAGATTTACAGTTCTTTCGCGTACTTACAAAGGAAACTGGGAATACAAATCATTCTTCAATGAGCAGAAATATTTGTTGCAGAGCTGATTCTGAAAATTAATTATGTTTTCTTTTGTCACAGTTACGTACAACACCTTATGCTCTATTTTTGGATAAATTCACACATATAAGTAAATGTTATTGAAACAGTTATCATTAGTTCTCATTGGTACAGTTATTATTAGTTTTTTTTATTTTGTTACATACTTGAAATTTTGCACTGTGCTCAACGTCATTCAGTTGCTTCTCCAAATATTAAATTGCAATACAATTTTGGTTTCTGTGTAATAAAGTAATTATATAATCTTATGATATAATCACTATTTTTGTGTTTATTATAATGAAAATTTAAATTAATTTTTAATATTTAAAATAAATGAGAATCTGGGCCAAAAAATATTTTGATCAATTCAAGATGGTTTCTATTTGTTTGAAATTGAATTGTTTTAGCATGATCCAAAGCTTAACAGAAATACATAAATTATGAACATAATAAGAGAGGTAATGTGTTTGGGGTCATTTTTCAGGAAGTACTATTTAACTGTTTCTCTTATATAACGTTAAATTTCTAAATTTAACAACGATTTGTTTAAGGATTGTAGTTACTCGAATGACTTAATCATATAATCCTTTAGAACCAAGCCTAAGTTGTTGAAAGTGTTTTATTTTGCAAATTTAGAACAGCCATAAGCTAGTAATTTTCAAAGAGCTGAACTCAGTTTTAACACTTGCAGTCACTGAGTCATTCCTCTGTTAATATGTGAATAACTATGTGATTTATTATAAACTTATCACACATAACTTATTATGGCTCTGAAAGCTTGAATATTTTAATCTAGTGAGAAGGCAAAACATTCCTTCATAAATATTTTGTTATTGAAACTAACATGAAGTCTTAGAATGCAAATATTTTGTTATTGAAACTAACATGAAGTCTTAGAATGCAAATCCGTTAATGTCTTAACCCAAACAAACAATTTTCTGAATAATTATTTAGTTGTGTGTTTAATATTTATCTGATATTACTCTATTTTGGTACAATGTATATGGAGAATAAAACAAAATTAACAATGTACCTATTTGATAATAGGTGTTTCTTTCTTTACTTTCATAATTTACCGACACTGCTGTTTCTGAGTTTATAAGAACCACGATATAAGTGAATCTAATGAGCAGTTTCTCATTGTTTTGTATGTTGAACTTCTAAGTCCACTGTATTTTAGTGCAGTCTTCAAAGTACATTTGCAACTGTCTCCATATAACAGAACAAAAGAAAACACGCTAAATAGATTCCTTTCTTAACAAACTAGTTTGTAGGTTAAATTTTGTTACCTTAATGGCTTGGATATATGCGTTCATCAATAGATAATTTATGTTTACAGAATTACTATATTATACCTGTCGATATATTCAACGCTATGACGTAAAAGTTGGGAAAAATGGAGAATTTTGCTTGTCTTCTTACTTAATAAGGCGTTAAATTTATCTCCCTGAATTAAAATGTATCTATGTTCAGTTGGGAATTCTCTGACACTATGGAAGTGCATTCATGAAGTGATTGAATGGGAACTATTTACGAAGCCACTAAGTCATTACACAAACATTTAATTGAAATACGCGGTCGTTTCGTTCACAAAGCTATTCAACTTGTAAGCTTTCTACTGCAGCCGATTTCTTCACTTATAGTCTAAATTCGCCATCTACATAGTTTACAGCTCAGCCGTGTTTTGTGAGGAATGTCGGGAAAATGTATTGACGCAGAATATTTCTAGAAATTTTGAGTAAGGTACTAGTTATACCCCTCATTCAAAGAAGGTCAAGATTTTCTTATGTATTCTTATGTTTTCTTTACACTTATCTTGTTATAAAAAAATCTCAATTTCAAAGACTTAGTAGCAGGAATTTCATTCGAATACCACCACTAGCCAATTGCTCGTGGATATATTTTATTACAATATTTGAATATTAATACTGATTGTTTGGGTAATAGTAGACATATTATGAATTACCTTTTTTTCCTGAGAGAAAAATCAATAATATGGAGATTATTCATCAACTGGGTAATCTACTAAAAGAAATGATAACACATTGTTTCAATGATAACACATTGTTTCAATGATAAAACATTGTTTCGATGATAACATATTGCTTCGATGATAACATATTGTTTCGATGATAACATATTGTTTCAATGATAACACATTGTTTCGATGATAACATATTGTTGAAACGATAACACATTGTTTCAAATGGCACTTTATATTAATAATTTTTAATTGATAATGAAGATGCGAGTCGTGGCGCTACGGACAAATTGTTTAACACCTCAATATTTAGTATAAGATCACTTCCCGACCATTTAAGATTGCAATGTAGCAGGTAGCATGATTATTAAGATATCACACAGACCTTTCTAAGGAATATATTCGAGTTTATCAAATGAAGCCAAATAACAGCATGACGTAAAAGAGAGCCCTCAAGAGGCTCTCCGTGGAGAACTGAAAGCTTACAAGCTTCGAGCCACATCTCTCCCAAGAAACTGAAATCAGAACAATCTCATTTGATAACATACGTATTAAGTCTTCCGATGCAACGCCACTAAACGTTTGTATCCTTGGTCTGTTTAAATTGGGTTTAGGAAACAGGCATCCATGAAAAGTGGAGGGTTCGTGGAAAGTTTTGTCAAAAGATGTGGTCTAAGATTGGCCTCGCCTTCCTTTGCAGAAGCTTGTTACAGTAGAAACGGTGCTATCAGGCAATAATGCGTTATATCACGACCATCCGACTGAGCACGACCGACGAAGAAGGAAGTAGTTCCAAGGGATCTGCAACTAACCTCAGTATCTTATTTTACCACAGGTGTTATAACGTTTGTGTGGTTATATACTTCACACGATAAAAAATTTACTCGTATTTATTTGTTCAAATAATTCTACATGGACGTTGTACTTTAGAAAATGATGTATGCTTGTTTCTACGCAACTGAAAATGATGTTAGAGGCACTAGATAACGAAAGAGCTTGGTTTTCTCCCTTTTATTCATACTTTAACCACTTAGTTTTGCACACGCATTAAAATATACTGATGTTACACTAAACTGCAATAAATTTTCAGGTGGAAACCTAACAGCATTTACGTAATAAGCTTTTGATTGGCGTTTCTCCTATTTTCGTTAGGCATTTTCCTGAACGTTTAGTTTGAAAACCAAGGATTCAATGCTTGCATGTTTTTGAAACACCTTTTTAATCTCACATGACATAAGTCTGTGGCCTTGATGCAATATTAGCTTAAAGTTTATTCTTTAGAACTATCATATTTCATTGGAAAATATGAATTATATGCGTTACATTTATTAGCTCAGAAACGACTTGAAAATACTTCATTTCTCATGAATATAGTCTGTTAGGTTGCATGATACATATTTTCATGTTGAATGAGATTTTATCCAGACTGAATTATTTTTCTTAGTTGTATTAAAAAGGAAAAATAAACTCATAAATGTATTATTATGTTTTTTTCTGATACAAAAGTACAAGGTATTGATTTAATTTTTTGTAGTTGTTTGTTTTAACGCAAAGCTACACAATAGGCTAATAGCATTCTGTCCATGTCGTAGAATCTAACCTTGGATTTTAGGATAAACTTATCCATAAACTTATCGCCAACCCATTAGGAGACTCGTTTTTAGTAATCTTACTCTTTTAATATTATTGTACTTTTATTCGTTTAAGATCAGAAACTAGGCAGTTATTATTTTTGTATTATATACCTAATGTCCAGTTAATTGTTTGTTTGAATTTCGTGCAAAGCTACACGAGGGCTATCTGCGCTAGCCGTCTCTAATTTAGCAGGAAAAAGACTAGAGGGAAGGCAGCTAGTCACCACCACCCACTGCCAACTCTTAGGTTACTCCTTTACCAACGAATAGTAGTATTGACCGTCACATATAACGCTCTTACGGCTGAAAGAGCGAACATGTTTGGTGGAATGGGGATTCAAACTTGCCACCCTCAGATTGCGAGTCAAGCGCCCTAACCACCTGGCCATGCCGGGCTCTCTCCAGTTAATAATGGTGGTTATGTTCATAATTTTGTAAATCATTAAGAAACCTGTAAATACTGAATAAAATGGGTAGAATACTTTTTAGTATCATATTCTATACAAAAACGATTTTTTTGAAATAATAAGTGACTAAAAAGTAAAATTTATTAGTAATTTTTACAGTACACTCTCTCATGAGAGAGTTGTAATTGTTTGTGGAGACTCTGGCAGGAATTTTGTTTTGTTCAACAAAAGTGAGTCACTCTTAAGTGAATGCAAGTTTATTTGTCACATATATTTTTCCTGTTATTAGTTCCTCGAAGGGCACGCGTTGGCCCTCTGATAGAGCTTTGGATCTTAACGCTTCAGAGCCGGGGTCGAATCCACGCGAAACTGTAAAGTATTTCTCGCTGTGAGTGCATTATAAAAGTAGCAGTCAATTCTTTATCGAGGACGGTTGGTGATAGGGTGCTGCTGTCTGATTGCCTTCCATCTGCTCACTAATTCAAAATTTGGGATGGTGGTAAATAACTTTAATAGTTTTGCCATAAATTTAAATGTTAATATCAGCTAGAAACCCATAAGTTAATTAGATGACAAATTAAATGTCATTATAGTAATATAAAAGCCTAAATTTAATTGAATGCCATTTTCAGTGCTTTTTACAATACTGGTATGAAATAGTTCATAGGCCTCTCGTGATTCACAGAGGTGTCAATGTACCAATCAAACTCCTCCATTGTCTCAATTACTTCTATTCCTACTCAAAGGGTGTTCTGTACCTAGGAAAAAACCCATGGTACCTGAGCATGGGCGTCACAATAGTTCCGCTAGCTTGTAAGTGGAGTTATGGACATAGTTTCCAGGTGATCCAGGAACAGGAAATATGATGACAGATTTGCGTTTAGCGACCACGAAAACCTACTCCCATACCCCCATCACACGTGGATTACCATACAGGGGCGTTTTAGCACCAATTGGTAAAGGGTTTTCCATATAGATTTCGATCTTGGAAAAAATGCAAACAGATTTTATACAATAAACTATTAAAAATTACACTAGTATGTTCAAAAACTCCCAATAATTCTTATGTCAATGTGTTCATTATCAGTTTGATTTTATATTACGTTTTTTGATATATTAAGTCAAAAAATGCCATTTCTCTACTCATGCCAGTAAGGCATAACTTGTAAAAACAATTCTGTTTAGCTTCTAAACTCAAAATTTCAATATAATTGCCAGAATTTTCGTGCTTTCCTTTGCAACATTCTATATATTTTAAGTCATTAGTTCTCATTATGACCACAAATATTTTGCACTACAGGAACTTACTACTAAAGTCAGATTGTTTAATTAGCTTAAGTTCGATACGTTTGCCGTGTTTTTATTTTTTTAAGTGGGTCAGACTGTAGCTCATATATATATATATAATTAAACCACCAGGAAGATAACTATGCATATCTCTATATAGTAGCGATACAGAACGCACCGAGAACTAAAAAGAAAACACAGTTTTCCTGGATTATTAATAGATGAGAAAGTCTGGAATAAAGATTTTTACTTATTATTGTCTTTATGTTTTTAAGGTCTGTATATATGTTCTATTGTACAAGAGATTATTTTACTAAAGAGGTTGGTACAATTGTTCTCAACAAAATGCTACTTTACGCCCAGTAAGATGTATAGACAGACACAATGAGAATGAGATTAAGAATTTCTTATGGCTCTAAAATTGAATTACTATTAAGTATGCTTTCTGACTCACTGACAGCTTTCTAGAGATAGATTATATAAGTAATCAACAGTATAACTGGAAGTGAATGGGAAAACTTGCAAGGGCTTGGGCCAGGCTTTACTAATTGAGGCAAGAGTTTGAATTCTAAGCACTGTCAATATTTTTATTTCTACAAAAATTCAATAATAGTACAATCTTTTCATACAATATCTCTTTTGCGGATATAATGTACTATTAGGTAGAATAAGAAAAATAATCTTTAATTTAGCTTTAAGAATTTGGGAAGTTAAAATCCGTTGAGTTATATAAAAAAAAAGATCCGTAATATTTCGGAAAAAGGACCAGAAGCACATTTTCATGAACATTTTACAAAGCTTTATCTTTTAACAAAAAGTATTTATAGAAACCTTTTTAGAAAAACAGAATATTTAGAAACTATAAAATAACGGAACATATTCCATTTCGTTTAAAAATATTCCAAAAAGCGAAACTTTATAAAAGGTTCCTGAAAATATGGTGCCGGAACTTTTCCGTAATTTTACAATTTTTTTCCGTGTAATGTACTGCACAGAAGTCAATCTACCCTTTCTTTTACCATAAAAATGTTTCCTTACAAATGGTACTGTCAGGAAACCTTTACGATGGAATACCGCCTACCAACAGACACCTTCTTTTTTTTTTCTTTGGAAATGACATCTCTGAGTTATCGCTTTCATGTCATTCTTTACTTTCTCTAAGAAGAATTTTGTTATCCTTTCTATGTTTTTGTACAAAAGAAAAGAAAATCTTCTTTTGTTGTCTGCGTGACAAAATGTTTTGTCGTTAGAGTGGTATTCAACGTGACAATGTCTGATGAAGCAGAAAACGTATCTTTATCAATTGCCTATCAGAGCATATTGATGAGTAAGAAGTCACAGTATGATTCTCATGAGTTTGTTAACAAAACATTCAATTCAGTGCATTATATTTTTTCCAAAGGCTAATAAATTAAATCGATAGCTAGACAGACAATAATTTAATTTTACAATATATCAAATCTATAATATATATATGTGTGTTGGTATTGATGTTTTGTTCTTCACAAGCGAAGAATCAATGTCTCTTCGAAGAAGTCTGAAACTTATAGGTGTTTTAGTGTGTTTTTCTCATATAAGCGGAATTAAGAAGTTAGCGAACTAATGTAAACTTATTGGTTCTTTATCATGTAACATATTGGACAAAGCGTGACCCAGCTGTTATCGTGCCGGACTGTAAGGCTGAGGCTTCTTAGGTCGAATTCCATTACCCCTCAAACAAAGAACAAATCATGTGTTATTTGGAGCCGTGGGTACGTTATAAGAGTGGCGGTCGAATTCAAATATCCAATCTGACAAGAGGTGCCCCAGAACTGGCGGCGGGTGATGTATTTTTTCTACTCTATCCACTCAAAATTAGTTTCTGCTAACGCAGATAGCTCTCATGAAATTTTTGAACAAAAACAATAAAATACCTGCTTTTCACTAGAGGGTTCATAGACCTCTTTATGATTCACAGAAACCTCAACGAATCGATCAAACTCCTCCATGCTTCTCAGTTAATTCTCTACATACCTCAAGGAGGGTCCGTATGTGTAATAAAACCCGTTAGGACACCAACCCGTGGTACGTGAGCACGCGTACCATGTTTGTTATTGTCAATTTGTGAGTGGGGATATGAATACAGTTTCAAAAATGGTGGCTCCAGAATCTCAAGAAGGGCCAGAAATACAAATTTCCATGCCAGATTCGAGTTTAACGACTCTGCAGCCTACTTTTTAAACCCCATTATGCCTGAATAACTTTCTGGGTGTGTTTCAACCCCCTTGGTACCTTCTTGTAAGGGGCTACGCTATATAGATAAGGGAACCCTACGGTCCATCCCGAGTCCTCCTGCTAAGTTTAGTCCAAGAAAGGTAGCTAGCCAACATCACCCATTACCAATTCTTGGGCAACTCTTGTGAGATCAAATTGGGGAATTTGCTCCAGTCATGGTTCCCTGGATTGAAATATCGCAAGACAAAGAGGTATAAATTAACGTTTCGAATGACTAAGGGCACTTCTTGCAATAAATGGTGATAATATTTTTTCTTCAGTAGGAGCTGTCTGCAAGACTCTGAAGATAGTTAGTTAGTTAAAAATAGAAGTAGTTGAGGTATAAAACGGAAACTCTCCAAAAACGATGTTAAGAATATCTGGTATGCTCTTTTCGAGATAGACGACGGTTTACTGCAGATCTTCTCAACGACCTTCAGTAAATGTAAGCATACATTTTAATTCTAGAATAGTACGATGCACATTCACGTAAAGTGGTCTCAATGCTCGAAAGCCACTTTTGAGGAGATGCTACATTGAACATTGTATTCACAAAAGTGGCATAAGGAATGCTGAAAATGTATGTTTTTTTACAGATGAAACCGACTTCAAAGTTTCCAGCAACAATCAATAACAGCTTGCTTCACAGTAGAGAAAAGAACGATATCATAGCTAATCTATAACACTGACAGTGAAGCATGCTAGAGGTATTAGTACAAGTCTGTGGCTGAATCTCAGCCAACCATGTTGTTTAAGTTAACTATACAAAATTGGTGGCATCCTGACTGCTGACAAGTGCAGGTACTGACTGATCTCCCAAGACGATTCCTGAGGAACACGAATCATCAACTGTGATTAATTTTCTTGCAAGAAGACAATGATATCAAACATACTACGTACGCGGTGAAACGATATCATGAGGGAAGAAGCTGACGAAACACTCACAACCATGGCTTGGTCTGCAAACTTCCCAGTATGAGGTTGTATGAACTAGATATAAACTGAAAATGTCAAAAGGCGATCAAATAAATTGTTTGAACTGTGTGAAGTGATACAAGACGCTTGGAAAATATTTCATAATCAAACATACAAAGTACTAGCCCATTGTACAACTTATTTTTATTTATTTTTGATAATATTTTGTACCATAAACAAATTCAACATCTAGTCGTCATTACTAATTGATTATAACTCTAGTTATGTGTATACATAATTACTTTCATTAATGTATATATATTAATTAAAACATAATTCGGTTAAATATTGATTGCAAATTGCACTAGCTTCCAATAATTACAATAAATCTGTCCAATAATAAAATTCAGTTTGTGTATTAGTTATAAGTAATACAGACTGACTTAAATCCTATTTCAAAATTGTTAAATTTCTAAAGGATATTCTTAGTACCACTATTCGAACCTCGATGGCGGTATCCGTCACTTCCTTGTAGAAAAGCAATTTAGGACTAGAAGAAATTTTTGTAATTCCCTTTTTATATTAGATGCATCATGTTTGCAATATTGCCTCTTTCTAAATGAAATTACTGTATAGCTTTCGTAGATGGTTCAACGTCGTTAAGTGTCCTTAATACTGGTAACTGGTCCAAGCCTCAAATACAGTATTTTCTTTTGAACTTTCCTTTATTTAATTCGCTTAACTGTTGTCTTTGTTATTGTCATTGTTAGGTCTTTTGTCTTTACGAAAGTATTTGTTAGTTAGTTAACACTTATGTGTACGACCTTAACAAACAAACAAAGTTCGTATCTTTTAACATAAATGCTTTACTTTTTCTTGCCAACTTTAATTTGTGACGTAATTAGGAATCCAATAAAAAAACAAAAATTATATCCTTTAAGCACATGTACATAACTTACCCTAATATCAGTCAAATTTTAATACAGAGTATTAACAAATTGCTACTTATATAAATAGTTTAATATTTGCATCACCTTATGCAGTCCCGGAAGGATATGACAAAATAGAGGTGTTGTTCCAATTATAAAATATTTTATTGTTATTGATGGATTTTGTTTTCTAATTTAAATTTCATGATTAAAATTTATTGAACTGCAGTTATTTCATTAACTATAAATTTTGGTTTTGTGTCATATGTTTAAAATAAGTGTAACGATAGATTATTAGTATTCGTGATAACTATCTCTACTGGAAAATATTCACAGATACAATGCATCAAATGAGCGCACTAATGATGTTTGTAGGTATGCAAATTTAATATCAAAGCTTTTCCCACGACTCCAACAATACAAGTTATTAAAAATATGTTAGCGAAAGTGATAATATTTTGAAGCTTTAATCTACAAGGGTTATATACATGTATGCACAGATGTGATGCACAGCGTATATTACCGAAATCTATAAGTCAGGTTGTTCGTTCTATGTTATTAAGCACAAAGTTACAGTATTTGCTATCTATGCTGTGCCAACAACGGGTATTTAAACACGACTTTTAACGTTATAAGCCCTCGCAGTTACCTAAAAGAGATGGATTCTGTATAACGTGATATTAAATGCAATATTAAACTTGTAGATATAAATATTAAAACACAACAAAACTTCAATTCTTCTGTCTTTTATCTTTTTTATTTCATTTTTTATCAGTTTCGTGACTTCAAAGATCACTCCTGAGAACGTAAGTTTTAGAGAACTTTCAAAAAAATATTTTAGATAATACTTGTTCTAACTTAAAACTAAAATCAATAATATTAATAAGATACACATTTTCGAAACACACACAATAAAAAAATCCTTATATAAATGCAATAGAATAAAATATAGTAAAATATAATAAAAAATATAATTTATTGCTTGTTTGCTATTAAGCTCGAAGCTACACAGTAGGCTATCTGTACTTTGCCCACCACGAGTATCAAAACTCGGTTTTAGTGTTGTAAGCTGTGAGACATGGTGCTGAACTACCGAGAGGCAGAGTATAATTTAATATATATTTTAATCTAACATTTCTCTTTTACTGAGAGTTCTTTTTTTACTTGTATTACATGTGTGAAAATATCTTGGGATGTATACATATATATAATTAACTTAAGTATTAAATGATCTCAAATATTATTAGAAAAGTACTTGCAAAATCATTTCGAATTTCTTAAATTTCTATAATCTACTAATAAGTTTGAACACACTTACTGCTTATTTGGTATCTCAATACTGTATTATTATATCTCAAACATTTTGCTATATATATATATATATATAATAAACAAATCATATCAATACGAAATTATAAAAAAGCAACTACATTTTTCTGTTCTTAAAAATAATATTTGGCCTGGCATGTTGGATCTTCTAATGATATTATAAAACTCTACTATATATCTACAAAAGGTATTTAGTTAAATTACATTATTTTTAATGACATAACAACGGCTTTAAACAACAGATGAAATGAAAGCCAAGTCAATCTGTTCCGTGCAGAACTTAACGGGTTAAAGTTATAGTTACTTTTGTTTTCTGTCGTCCCATTGTCTTTCTTATAAATCTTATAGATTCAAGTAGTAGATCTAGATCGCTTTGTCTCCTTTTTATGCTTAACAGATTTCCATGTAAATGTTTAGCTACAGCTATTTCTATTGTTATTTAAATCCCTGCAGATAGTACAAACGAGTTTGTAGTCTGTGTAGGGCTGATAGATAGCTAGATAGAGAATTTATGGCCGAACATTTCTCTTGTTTACCAAGCGGGGCTGACCGACGAGAAAGCGTCGTATTTTAGAAATAAAAATCCACAGACTTTTCACAACGGGTTTTATGTAAGTCTACATCAATGCTGACAGAATAATGCCTTCCTAAACAGAGCGATTTCTATTCCAGAAACAATCACAGAAGCTGCTTACTTTAAATCTCAAGGGATAAATCAGTGGGATATAAGCGAAATACACAGCGTTGTAAGTACGTAACGTGTTACAACTGTTGAAAGAAGTCACTACAGACAAGATGAAAACACTTGAGAGGAAATTTAACTGAATTCCTTAGTGCCATTCATACGACTTTACGATTCGTAATTACATTAGTTCCAAATGATCAAAAAATACTGAAACAGGCAATTTTATTTTAAGAAGTTAGCGTCGTACATCAGTCGAAGGACATCACAGGTACAAATAATGTACTATGGGTAACAATAGAATATAAAGTAGTGGTGAAAAACTTGCCAAATTAGGTACTTTCAACCTAACCCCTATATTAACAGTTTCATTGTCACTGGTAACCTGTTGCTCCAAAACGCCATTTTCTTGTTTTATTAATAAATGTATTTTAATATGGCGATTTTTCAGCACTACTTTATATTCTATTTTGTATTTTGTTATTTCCTCGTCTACGTAATTATTTTATTACTATGGATAACAATATGCATTTATTGTCAGTATACTGCCTAAAATGTTTCTTTAGCAATAATACTCATCAGAAGCTAAAACATATCTCAATTTAAACTATTTCGTTCCATTCCGGTTCACTAACATGATATCAACACGTATTTTTTTTTCTAACGTCATTGATGAATTCATCAACTCCAATAAAAACAAAAAAGAAATAACAACTAATAGATAATAATCCATTTTTTCACTCTTTTACAACGTTAAATAGAAAATATTAATAATAGCTGGACTAGCCGTCCACGTAACTTCATGATTAATGAAAGGTCATCTGAGGACATGAAAAGTTGCTTCCCTTGTATGTAATTATAAAAAACACCCAGAAAAACTGAAAAACACAAATTGTGAAACCGCAACTTTGCATGTATCTCCCAATGAACCCAACAAACCTTCATGCCAAATTTGGTGAAGATCCATCAACAGGTAGCGAAGTAGTGATAATAAAAGCAAAAATGCCCATAAAAACCGCAAAACGCAAAATACAAAATTTAAAGTTTGTATGTATTTACCCATAGAATCAATGAACCTCCATACCAATTTTGGTGAAGATCTATCCAAAGGGGTTGAAGTAGTGGTAAAAAACGCAAAAACGTCCATAAAAACCGCAAAACGCAAAATGCAAAACTAAGAATTTGTATTTACTCCCGCATGGACCTAATGAATCTTCATACCAATTTTGGTGAAGAACCATCCACAAGAGACAACAGACTATACTATTATATTTATACAGATGTATTTTTTCATGCAGTATGTTTAATTTTATAAATAACTTTGTTTGGGTTGCTTTGGAAAGGGGGAATAACGTATACATCAATTTTCATTCTATGCTTTCATGTTATGAAAGAAAGAAAGACTAACAAACCTCATAAACATACATTCACCGCTAAATACATTCACTTTTGAATTTTATAGAATATATGTTATTTAGAATATTCATGAAGTATTCTTATTTAACAGCTTTATAAGTAAAATGTAAAACAATCGTCAACAGAAAAAGAAGTAGTTTCCTCTGCATTGGTTTCCTCCAACTGGACATTGTGGGTCAATATACACATATGCACGTTGTAATCTGTAGCACCCAGTCAGTTATAAGCATGATTTCCTCCAACAGGACATAGTGGATCATTATAAACATGCACATTGTAATCTGTAGCACCCAGTCAGTTATAAGCATGGTTTCCTCCAACAGGACATAGTGGATCATTATACATATGCACATTGTAATCTGTAGCACCAAGTCAGTTATAAGCATGGTTTCCTCCAACAGGACATAGTGGATAAATATACATATGCACATTGTAATCTGTAGCACCAAGTCAGTTATAAACATGGTTTCCTCCAACTGGACATTGTGGATCAATATACACATGCACATTGTAATTTGTAGCACCCAGTCAATTATAAACATGGTTTCCTCCAACTGGACATTGTGGATCAATATACACATGCACATTGTAATTTGTAGCACCCAGACAGTTGTAAGCACCGTTCTAAATTAAAAATAAAATCAAAAAAATATAAACATCTTAATGAAGATATCCACCAAAAGTGTCCCATACAAATCACTAACCCTAAAACCATCTGTAAATAAAACGGACTTTCATAGGGCAATAAAAACAACACAAAAGTGAAATTATACATAATTTAGCTATAAATCTTGCTGATATAGCTCGGAAATACGAGATTCTAACACTATTCGCAGTATAGTTGTCGCAACAGTCTATGTTATTTTCACTTGCGAACATGAAAAATATTATTCAAGTCAAACTTCAAACATATCAGAAAATCGCATCAACTCAGCAAAACTAATATAAGTTAATACAAAGATTTGTAACAAATAAAAGGGCTTAGAATAAGTGAGCTGAGTATGACTTTACCTAAATAATATTATCTCTAAGCACATATTTTCAAATTAAGAACAGTTACGAAAACAGTAATATTAGTCAAATACGATAGGATAAACAAACATAGTCTTTTCTAAATATGTTTGATGATAGATAACATACATTGCTGTTTTTAAAGTACGAATAAAAAGTTTAAAAGCAAGGGTCGGGCATAGCTAATCCAAGTATTTATGATTACTGCAAAAACTACCCCCCCCATTTTAAGTCACTGGGAGCGTTATAATAGTGACAGTCATTTTCCATTGTTCTCTCAGGCAAGAGTTAACGGGGGTGTTATTGACTTGCTGCTTTCCAAATCAAACAAACAGTACAGAAGCAGATATTTCTCATTGTTTGTTTTACTGAATTTCGCGAAAAAGATAAACGAGGGTTATTTGCGTTAGTCGTCCCTAAGTTTGAAGTGATAGACAAGAGGAAGCACTACCCACTGACAACTCTTAGGTTACTCTTGTTAGACCGAATAGTGGAATTTGACCGTCAATCGGATAACGCACATACTGCTCTAAATTGCGTAGCATTATTTTATATTTTTGTTTTGGCAGTAAGGGGAATCAAACCACGGAATATCAGTTTGATTTGAAATTCGTCTCCAACCATTATCAGTTTGATTTGTTAGTTTTGAATTTCGCGCAAAGCTACACGAGGGCTAACTGCCCTGGCCGTCCCAAATTTAGCAGTGAAAGACTAGAGGGAAAGCAGCTAGTCATCACCACCCACCGCCAACCCTTGGTCTACTCTTTTACCAACGAATAGTGGGATTGACCGTCACTTTATAACGCCCCCATGGCTGAAAGGGCGAGCATGTTTGGTGTTACGGGGATTCGAACCAGCGACCCTCAGATTGCAGGTCGAGAACCCTAACCACCTGATCATGCCTAGCCCGGAACATCAGCTTCAGAGTGCTTCTGACTGCTTGGTTGCTTCTATATCATCTTGGGCCATCAAAAATTGGTTAAATACTTGAGAATAATTAAAAACTAATAATTATTTAGAAACTGCTACAAAACGTAACATACTTTTGAGAATAATATATGTGAAGTTTTATGATCAAGTTTGTGGAAAACTCTTTAATAAGCGATTAAAATATGCCAAATACTAATAAACAATACTTTAAAAACTTTAAGAAGTTTCGTAAATAGTTTTTATACTCTGTAATGAAAAAAATATAACATACTATTTAGCTTAAAACTTGTTAAGTTTTACATAGCAGGGTACTTCCGTTAATTATTTTAAGATATAATATTATTCGTAATACAGCTAAGAATACACATTATGTACTCAAAATGCGACAATTAAGAAAGTAAAATCGATAGTGGTAAAGAAGGTACATGACTGGCCACTTTATTAGAGCCCACCCACCCTCCTCGTCCACATATACATATATATATGAAAAAACTCTGGAGATGTACATTTTGTATTCTTAGTTTACAGGACAACAGGTATAGAATCAGAGAACTATCAGACTATCAGAGAAGCAAAATAATAGATTTCCGTTTTTGCATGAGCGTTGTTATTAAAGACCGTTTGTTCAAATACACCTGTCTTGAATGTCTATAAGCAGGGGAAATCAAAATGAAACATGTTTACCAATGAGGTAACTGCTAGCTATTGGTGGCAGGTGATAACAATTTTGCAGGCTTGTAAGAGTGATAAACATCAGGCTTTTGTAACGATACCATGCAAAATAATATTACAGAACCTGTTATAATTATGGTAACCAATAGCCAGTCTTATCTCAAAAGCAAATAGAAAGCATGGCTTCAGTAGTAATTAGAGAACAAACTTTGAACAACGAATGACTGAAGGCAGGTGATGTAGTTTGATTAGCCTTGTTTTTCTTTTTTATAGTCCATTAATTGTGTTCTACAAACCTCTTCATTCATTTTAACACCGCAACCATTTAAGCAACAGATTCTATACATTTGTTTTCTTTTGCAAATCCTCAGGTCTCTTGCTATTCAATCCTCCTAAATCCACGTAGTTTACTGTGTTGTGTGTGTAATCCACCTAAAAATCAATCATTCATTTCAATTTACACACACATATATATGTATATATAATTCTAATACTTGGAACATAGTTATCAGTCAACCTTTTATTTTTACCCCAGTAAGTACTTTAATTGGCATTGATAACCTACTCGTAAAACTGCAGTTTAACTGTCTAATGGGAAATATTATAATGCTATGAACCCGTATACGTGAAAGTCTATCAGTAGATGAGATATAGTGTATTACAAAACGGCATTTCCTGCAGCTTTAACTTACGGCTACACGGTGTGGATCAAAATTATCATGCTATTGTTATTCAGATATGATGCATTTTCCTGATTTACAGGATTGGCATCAACCTAATAAAACTGTATATCATGTTGTTAATAACTCATGGCGTAGAATAAAGGTGATTTAGACGCCAGCGTAATAGTGATAACTCAAAGAAGTCTACAAAAAGTGTATTAGTAGGAAAATATGATGATAAAACCTTGTCGCAACGTTCTACATTTGTTACTGTTTAAACGTGTAATATAGGTCTTTCATTATCCATTCAAAACATCTTCAAACTTTATTCTCTCAGAAGAAATTTTTGACATCGTGTCTTGCAGAAATTGCTTAACCTCCCTTAAAAAAAGAAAAGAAAAACATGCTATCTTCATGACCATGAGAGCGTAAGAAATAGCTTGTACGATAACAGGATGATTTTGCCATCAGGAAAATTATGTACGAATAATTTAGATATAATAATAATAATAAAGGCTTTGGGATACTGTGAAAGAATGCTTTAAACAATGATGGCACGAAAGATACTACAGATGACGTCATCAAGAATATCATATAGTAGTAAAGATGATGACATGAAGGATACAACAGAGGGGAAATATTTTCTAACTGTAGGATATGAAACATTCATTGAAAAAAAATAGTTAAATCTAATTAAAACATAAATTCATGGTGAATACCACAAAATGGTAACCTGAGCGTCTCGATCTTGATCAAGTAATGCATACTAAGAGTAAATTAAACACAATCTTAATAAGAATAGCATGAAATACACTACGAATAATTATAAGATGGTATAAAATGATAACATCAATGATATGCTGAATGTGTTATTTAGACACTATCATGATGACGATGATATAAAGGATACAAAGCAAGGATTATTTAGTTGATATCATACCGATGGAATAAAATATAGTTTGTTTGGTTTAGAGCGAAGCCACCGCGGGGAATCGAACCCCGAATCTTAGCATCGTGAATCAGTAGATTTACCTCTCTTCCACCACGGAAAATAAAATATAGTAAGAAATAATTTACAGTATATCCTGATATTAATATGAAAGACAAGCTAAAGGGGATGTTTGAACACTGTGGTCATGATGACGATATGAAGGATTCGAACGAAGAACGGTTTAGACACATCATTCTAGTTAAAACATTAAAAAAAGAAACCATGAAAAAACATTTACTGAAAACCATTGGTTGAAGTTTATGTAGTACTGGAAATATGATATTTTTTGAGAAAGTTACTCTTCCTGATCCGTAACAACAGTAAATATTAAAAGCATGAAACTCAATCAAAGACATGAAATTCAACCTGACGACAGTCCTCATGTTATTTCATTGCTATGTATGTGTGTTTGTATATATATATATATATATATATACAGTCAACGAAGTAATTGAAACCCAGAATCAACTAAACTTGTCCTGTAAAACTAAGATTAAATTGCCGCCAAGGATACGATACAAATGTGTAACACGAAAAGAAAGCTATTCAACAGAAGAATAAAATTATATTAGTGTGTTTCCTCAGAAAATACTCACTTTTATGAAAGCTTCTTGATGCTCTATGCTAGTATGCCGCAATCAAATTATGTTCGATGTATATGTGGTACAGCTGTAAAGCTTGATAATGTCTCTGAGATTTCGGAATAAAAGCTACCATACTGTTCTTTAATTTATCACATAGTATATTTGATTTTTTTAGGATTCATTTAAGTAACAGTTGTAGGCGATAAATAAATTTTATAACAATGTATAGAGAAAAACATTTATATACAAAGTCAAAATCCAAAGACGTTTTGAAAAAGAAACATGTTCTTTGTTAAAAGTCAAAAAGGAAAAACATTAAGAAAACATTTTACTTTTAGACAAAATTTCATACGAGATTAGCTTTCAAAACCACATTTTAATGTTTAAATACAATGTTTTTGAATGTCAGCTTTGAATTCTTGCTAACTTTGGTTGACATGATATAACAATAAATTCAGGATTCTAATAACTATTGTTTCTATTCTCTTTCGCTTTACTATCAAGCTGACTCATGAATTTTGGCTTAGAATTGACCTAATAAACTACTCTGTACCATAAACAGACAAAATATTATACAATGAAGATTTTCAACAATGAATAACAAACTAAATCATCATTTTTGGTCAATAAATATCCCTAACACATCAATGTGCTATATAAGCAATAAAATATTAAAGAATAAAAACTGAACAAATACCATACTAAGTCGTCAATTTTTATCCTGAGATATCCCTAATTTGTCACTCTGTTATGAAATATATTGCTGGCGAGTATTGCTGGCTGGCTGACTTTACTTTCATCAGTAGCTCAAAATTAGGAATAGCTAACCTGAATTCCAGAGGTGTCTGACGTGGCCGTCTAGCGCACAGGCGTATAAGCTACTGTTCAGGTAGAAATTCGAAATCCAACTTTAAAAAAAAAAATGTTTATATAAAATATAGAGTACGAACTTGTGAGTTAGTCATTTCTTCAGTGTATAAATGCATGGAAAGCTAAGTCCAATAAAGATCCACAATTTCACGTACTTTCAAACAGTTCATGACATAAAATAATTGCTGTAAATGTTTTGAAGTGCCAGACTTAAGTACAATATATTCTTTTGTTTAGCAATATGAAATTATCAATATCAT
>NW_013665715.1:817778-844711 GCF_000517525.1 Limulus polyphemus
TTGCTTGGAAGATTTTAAGGTTTGTGATATATAATTTTCTACTACTTTAATATAACTCTACTAATGTGGTTCTCTGTTTGGTGGAGGTTTCCATAAAGATTTTTCTTTAAAGTTCGTTGTATGTTGATTTTCAGTAGGATGGGGTTTGTCGTGAAAGATTCGCGAAGTCTTAGTTTTCTTATTGAAATTAACGGTTTTGTTTATTTGTAAAAATATTCTTCAAAAAAATCTATATATTTAGATTGGTACAAAAACATTTTTGTTTTTTCGTACTCAGGGAAATATGTCTTAAATATTGTTAGCTTAGGTAAAACAATAAAGTTATATATGTATATATATGAACGTAAACATTAAAGTAAATTTATCCCTCACTCTGTTCACCTACAACTCTAAAATCCGGGGTTCGATACTCCGCGGTGGACAGAGCGCAGGTAGTTCATGGTGTAGTTTTAAGCTATAAAATAACACCAACCTCCTTCCTGCTAAACAAATACTACCTCTGTTATATTCAAACAGTAATTGTTCTCCTTTAATTAGTTTATTTTTGGTTTGATCTTCTATTAATAATTCATGCTATTTCTCTTGTTAACATGTACTATAAGGTATCTCTACGTGTGTTTCTATCACTGATGTCTTCAAAGGTTCAATATTTAACACCCTTATAATTTCTAATAACAACTACATAAACACAAGTCTTTCGAGAGTTAGAAATTGTACTTGTCGAAATTATTTTTATGTACCAAAATGATTATACGGAAATGACATTTTATACATCTTAATACTGAACAACATAAGTTAGGGTAATATTGGTACAGCATTCTGATTTTCTTATTTTGATGTTTCCTGTAGACTTGCAGTCTGTGCTATTATTCACTGTTAATCAGTAATGTGGAATTTATTTTAGTTGGTAAGCTTCAACCAAATTTTCTTTCAAATAAAGCATTTTTGTGTGTTAAATCAAACGGATAAATTCACACCATCTGTAATTATTAAAGTATAGTCAGTATTTGTTAAGACTGTAAAAATATTTTTGAAACAACTGAGTATTTTTCACGCTGGTATGAAAACTTCCCTGCTCATCTCAGTGTTCAGGCTATCAGTATTTTCTTGTGTCTTTATATCCAGTTTTACTAGTCACAGTCTGAAGCTGTCAATTTCATTTTAAAAATAAAGAGATTTTGCTGAAAGTTCACAAAAGGACATTTCTTTCTTCTTGCCTAACGACAATGGGGCAACTGGCAACAAAGATTCTATTTTTGGAACAAGAAAATAATAATAAAAAACACGCAAAAGTGATTACTCATACCTGTCATTTTCAAAAGGACCTCAACTGATAAGCTGTCTTATACCTGTCAGGATCGTTTGTTAAGTTAACAAGTGTTCTTTCTTAAGTAAAGACAAATGAATAAGATTGACTTCTTCGTTTTGGGATATAATCGTATGGTTGTACGGGCTTGCCTTTAGCAGTAGCGTAATCGCACAATATCTCTTTTATACTTCGTCTCCTATTCTCTGTTTAATGGGCTTATTCAATTATTTTTTGTAGTGCTTCACTGATTGAAACTTCTATTATAGAAATAATATTATACATATATATATTATGTAAAAATATAAATTGTTTGATGTACGCGCCAAGAATTACATGATTGCGCCAGCAAAACAATGTAAGTTATAACACTTATACACTCACGCAATCATGTAGCCCCCCAGCGGCACAGCGGTATGTCTGCGGACTTACAACGCTAGAATCCGGGTTTCGATACCAGTGGTGGGCAGAGCACAGATAGCCCATTATGTAGCTTTGTGCTTAATTACAAACGAACAAAAACAATCATGTATTTGTTGGCGTACATCTATAACAATAACATTTTATGTTTAGATAATTATCTTGTCAGGGTTGTGCAAAGTTGAGTACGCCTTCGATGTAATACAGATAATTACAAAATATGTATATATTAAACATATTAAAATACATTTATAGTATGGAAAAGAGTTAAACGGAAATCGCACCACAACTTTTAACACTTTGCACAATAAAACTGTATTAAAGACGGACGGCGTCGAGTCCTCTGGACATACTTTACATGTTTCGGCGGTGACCAGGTGTATGTCCAGAGGACTTGACTCTGTTTTTAATACAGTTTTATTATGCAAAGTGTTTAACGTTGGGGTGTGGTTTTAGTTCAGGTACCCTATGCACAAGGACCGTTTTTAATTTCTTTATGTGAACCAGTGTTCTTTACACGTCTTAATACACATCATTCAGTAAACATTTTCAGGTTGAATCTCAAAACATTATATATCAAGTTATTTACACACATTTTGAAGATCCTAAAGAAAATTCAGGGAAAAATTGAGTTTCGGTTCCTATATAGATTATGCAAGTTCACAAGTTTAAAACAAAACCTTTCTGTTAAAACATACACAGTAAATAAATGTAAAGTGACGGATTTTTTTTATCAGTTTTATATGAACACTTTCGTAAAGAGTAAAGTAGTAGGTAGAAGAATATAATTAACACTATTCGGGCACATTTTAAACGTCACTATTATAATAAGTGTACCAGCAGCTTCTAAGAAAGACACCATATATATATATTTATTTATATGAATCTCAATCTATCTTAGAAAATTCTGTCATGAGTTGATCTGCTTCAACGTCTAGAAAACATAATTTCGGCCCATAAAGCCACTAACTAAAATATTTTACACCTATAGTTTGATGTTCATGTTTTAACGAGGTAGGATATAAAAATGAAAAAGAAGTTGTTGTTTAATAGAAAGAGCAAAAAATTCGAACTAAGATCATTGCAAAAAAAGAATCTTTATACAGTTAGAATTTGTATAGTAATATTTTTAACAATCACAAAATTAAATTTAAAGAAAGGAGAAAAAGTTTTAATTTAAAAATTGAGAAATTAACTTATAGTTTTGTGAAGCAGTTACGTAGCCCATGAAAGACTCCGTGAAAGAATGAGATTAAGTTACTGTCAACGTATTTTAAATGTCTTTTAGTAAAGTATACCGATGTTGATGTTTTCTTTTGCGCAAAGCTACACAGTTGGTGGGAGAAACGAACCACAGATTCTAACGTTGGAACTCCGGAGACTTACTGCTAGCTCACCGGGAGACAACAGATCGATAAAAAGAAATACAATCAGAGAAAGAAAAGGAGAACTGCAGAACAGAGAAAAATAAAAAGTAGATTAGAGAAAAAAACACGCCTCACTAGCTTGCGACAAAAACAAAGCTTGTTTTTAAAAGAAGTATTAAAATGGTATCATTTTTTAAGAATTATAGGATCAAGCAGTCGTCTTATGAAGTCGCGATAGGCAGAAAATTCCCTGAGCAGGGTACTAAATCCGTTTTCTAAACCCCAAAGCAAAGATATTGTGTATTTCAATCTAAATATCTACTACATATAAAAAAGTCGGTAACACGCGACTCTCAGATTGCGAGTCGAGTGCCTTAACCACCTGGCCATGCCGCGTCTGTGAGCTTTGTTGTCTATTGTAAGTTGAGATATCTCTTTATTTTTTCCGAACACCTGAATTAATAAAACTCACGTTTAGTCAACTGGTGAGATTACAATGTCGAAGAATAATTTTGGATCTATATGTAGGTGTAATAATAATCGTTTACACAAATATAAATTTTTATACCAATTTCATAAGCTGTGATTTTTGTCCGCCATAGTAAAATCTACATACGCTGTATAGATGCATCCTGTTCGAAAAACTTTAAAGAATAAAAAGATGAGCAATCAAACGTGTTCATAATGTTAGAAAAAAGGTAAAAAGGTACTATTCTCCAAATTCGAATCCCTCTCACACCAAACATGCCCGCCCTTTCAGCCGTGGGGGCGTTATGATGTGACGGTCAGTCCCACTATTCGTTGGTAAAAGAGTAGCCCAATTGTTGGCGGTGGGTGGTGATGACTAGCTGCCCTCCTTCTAGTCTTACACTGCTAAATTAGGGACGGCTAGCGCAGATAGCCCTCGTGTAGCTTTGCGCGAAATTCAAAAAGAAACAAGAAACAAAGCTCACATTGTGACCAGTTTAGAACTAGCCAATAAGGTGGATAATATGCTCTTAACTTTGAAAACTGATCAGATGTAATTTTCATCAAAATACTGATCTATTATCCCCCCCCCCACCAACAAAATTGGTTGGATTAATCAAATCCCACCAGGTCAAGTTTTAAAAATAAAAACATTGTTATTGCCATCGAATAGTTCTGATGTTATCGACTAAAAAGGCCTGACAAAAGCTGATGTTACTCAAACACCCAGTTGTTCATACTATAAGCTTTTCTGCGAATGTTACGTATATTGGTAAAACATAGCAGTGTCAAGATAAAAAAAACGTCACATTTTCCCTTTATTTATGCATAACCTTTCTCTTTTTTTTTCAAGTTTTCTTAATATAAAGTTAATGTACGATTGAAAGATCTGACAAGAGTAATTTAATCAAAACTGATAATATTGTTTTCTAAGTAAGCTTCAGCTTTCCATGACAAAGACGTAACTTTCAGCTCTAAGATTCAGAGGGACTAACATCAGCTTACTAAACCTTGCTGGCAAAAGATGCTTTAAAATAATAACATATGTTTGCTCTAATGCTTTTGGAAGCTCAATTAAATAACATACAAAACACTTTTCTTGTTGTATTTAATTCCTGATTACACCTTAATTTCTTATGGTCCTTCGTCGTGTACACAGTTAGCCGCATTTAAATTACTAATTGTTAGATATACATGACTGTGTTAATGCTAAGTTATGATTTGGATTGTTTAAGTATAGCACGAGTGTTAATTATAGTTATTTTTAGAAGCGATAGCTTATTGCAGGTAATCTTTGCATTTTGATTCAACTCGTTTCTGTACTTTTTTGATGATCCCTATTCCCCTTTTTAAATTAATATTTTTTAATTATCTTCTTTCTTACGTTTTTCTTTTGTTAATTCATGGAGAATAAAATTTAAGCTACATACGTGCATATGCATTCAGTTGTATGTTACATGTTTTTCAACAGTCTACTGCTGCATTGGCTTTTTTTCCTCCCCACCATTATTTACTGAGCTAGGTGGTTTTGTGCTTGATGTTTCGTGTAAAAACACGTTTAATAAGCGTCTAGTACAAAGGAAACCGCTCACAACAACATCGCATACATTAATAGCCATGTAAATCAACTTTCAATGAAAAATAATAAATTTTTTTAAATAGGTCATTAACATTTACGGCGTTTCATATAGTACATATATATCTAGGTTTTGGTGCAAAATACCCAGCCGATTTTGCTGTAAGCTTGTAAAATAAAAATATGAATAATAATAATAATAATAAAATACCACTCACAATTTCAGCGAAGTACGAAAATCAGTAGAATAAATCATCACTCATAAGGGTAGAGAAATCTACTGTGGTAATCGTTTACTGTTAGAAAACTCACTGAAATAGTTGCTGAAAACCAGATAGAGACAAAGTACAACAGTGAACTCGAGAAATGATGAATCCTCAACGTTTGATTTAACTTATTTGTCAAGATATAAAGAAGTAAATATGTACCAAGCAATCTGTGTGTTAAAGTAATAAGTACCTTGAGTTTAAGTGTGTTCTGGTCCTGTGTATTTAAGCCATACAAACATTTTATATTTTCAGAAAGGGAAGGGAAAAGGCAAAGATAAATTGTTCAATTATTATAATTGCAAAAATTACAGAATGGGTTTACGTAAGTAAGAATAATTATAATATACTAAGTAATAGATTTACCAGTATCTTTGTAGTTACAAAATATCACTTAAAATAATTAGAAATATTTTTCTTGTGACTGCACGAATCGTAAAATATTCTATATTCCTCCTTCCTAGTAAGAAATAAAACAAGACTAGCCCTTTTAGTAGTCTTTTCTGAAAGGATGAGATATTTACAATACGAGGTTCTATTAAGGAAGAATTCTAAACTTATTTTGACTCAAACTTTATATTTTCCTGAGCAATCTGGTTAGATATTGAGAAACGTAATCTTTGTGCGTGGCAAATATCATATAACTTCATACTTTATGATAGAAAACATTAAGATATCTTACAACAAGCACTATTACCACAGAATCGTGTAAAGTTCTCAAGAGAAAAACACACGAAGATTAGTGGAGTAATCTAACTTATTGGTTCCTTATACAAAGCATGTATAACTATAGACTTCCGCTGACCAATTGCTGATGTACTAGTACCCATGTTCAACTATTTTATTGATCGTTTTTGCTAAGCTGTATCGTCTAGGATAACAGTAACCAATTCACTAGTGTTTTGTAAATCCAACGTTATTGCCAAGTAACACCTTAATGTCGACTTGTAAATTTTATTAACGTTTTGGCATTATTCTAACGCATGTTTCTAATGCGGCTCACTACTCCAAATGTTTAATAAGATGAAGCGGTTCTTTAAAACCGTCATTGTAAAAAATATAATTATGTAAATAATGCGATACCTAGTAAAATAACTCAAATGGTCTAATTATCTCACCGACAAGTTATTAAAACTAAGGTTCTGTTACTACATCACTAATATTATCTCCTATTCACTATTTTGTCTTCATTAGAAATTATTTTTTTTATTGAGATATCACTATAGTGATGAAAAATACAAAAACACATAACTCAACATTATGTAATATGATATTCATTATATGGCTTTTGCCAAATCCCTAATATCACCTCATACTTACATGCTTTATGCATTTCATTTTGTTACCCTAATTATCATATAGCTATGTTACATTAATATTGCTATTCAATTAGCATGGAACATGTTTTTCTTATAATTTCAACCTAATTATCATTTGATAATTTCGGTAACCTGATGTCGCTACTTAACTATATGACATTCATAATACTCTGAAGTCCAAACTCTAGCATTGCTATATAATTAGCATTAGAAAACATCCATTCTTTAAAAAAACCAAGATTGAAAGTATGTTATTTTAGTGCCACATTGTTCTTAATGAGTCAACTTCTGATTCCAAATAAGAGAGGAAAATAAAGTTTTAGATTTATATTTTTGTCCCCACAAGTCACTGCCAAAGAAGCTTTTTTGTTCAATAACGAAACTCGTAAATTGTGTTGGACGACGAGAGACATAAGTTTTTTGAAACATTATTTATATCTGCAGAATAGAATTTTTAAAGTTACGATTTAAGGCCAAAAGTATTGGAAAACATTAAGTTCTACAAATTGAAGCCAGTAGGTCTAAGTGTTTCCAATATTTCCCAACTTTTAACGCTACCTGATAATCATATAACGTTTTTCATTGTCGAAACTTTGCTATCGAATTATGGCCTAACATTTTAAATACTCTACTCACGTTACCTATTGTAATCGTATGCATGACACTCTCAATACTCAAGTATCACAACCTAATTATCCAATATTTCCCAACTTTTAACGCTACCTGATAATCATATAACGTTTTTCAGTGTCCAAACGTTGCTATCGAATTATGGCCTAACATTTTATATACTCTACTCACGTTACCTATTGTAATCGTATGCATGACACTCTCAATACTCAAGTATCACAACCTAATTATCCAATATTTCCCAACTTTTAACGCTACCTGATAATCATATAACGTTTTTCAGTGTCCAAACGTTGCTATCGAATTATGGCCTAACATTTTATATACTCTACTCACGTTACCTATTGTAATCGTATGCATGACACTCTCAATATTCAAGTATCACAACCTAATTATCTCACAACATGCTATATACCCCATTGACTCCTCATAATAATAATAACATGAATTTTTAATACGCAGATATCGCTACTGATTATTAATGTTAGTATACATATTGCTCTTATTATAAAATATAGTTTTAATTAATATTCACAATAGGCTGTTTTAGCTAGTAGAAATATAGTTTCTTTTGCGAATTCATTGGTTTGAATATTATTAAATGTCTATATAGTATCATTGTTGCATCTTAAATTGTAATATTTTTGCTTTGCAGTGCAAAGTAATTTACCAATTCAGAGAAAAAGGTATGTGACAAACTCGCTATTTTTAATACTATATATTCGTGCCTAGTCAAAGTACCTCACAAAAGTTATGAATAATTTAGTTTTATCTGATCAGTTGTTAGAGGGAGCAGTGCAAAGTAATTTACCAATTCAGAGAAAAAGGTATGTGACAAACTCGCTATTTTTAATACTATATATTCGTGCCTAGTCAAAGTACCTCACAAAAGTTATGAATAATTTAATTTTATCTGATCAGTTGTTAGAGGGAGAAGTTACTTTTTAATAAAAAGGGATAAATTATCTTCTTTAAACTGCCTCTTCTGAAACGATTAATCTTGTCAACTTGAGACGGAAATTACAAAAATAAATTAGTTGATTTCTGAGTGGATGTCATATGAAAGATATATTTTTGCCTTCTTTTTTATTCTTTGGTGAATCCATGAGTATTGATTTTTTTAGGGAGAATTGTCTCAAAAAACGCGCGTCTCGTTATGGAAAGAATGTTTTTCAATGACAACGTCCAATATGAATATATATAGCTGTAGAGGAATTCATTTATTTATCTCACAATTGAAAACAAATTATCAACAAATATGTGAGATATGTATACCGTATCTCAGACTTCGTTTAAAAAACTTCCAACGCTCAAGATTTGTCTCGTTATAGTCAGATAACATTTAGCCTCGTTTAGCCGTTATTCCATAAAGGGTCTCTTAACTGAAAAGAACATTAAGTGATAAATTTTTATCATTACAAACCCAGTATCAAAGAGATGAAATACGAAATTTCTTAGTGGAAATAAATGAAATGATCTTGAAAAAACTGATCCAAACATTATCAGTTTATATAAAGATCCTACTATCTACCTCTGGGAAAACACACACACACCAACCAAGTTTATAAATTAAACTCCTTGGATTTTGTACTCATTTCAGTTGTCATTGTAGTAACCTATATTTCTGGCTTATCTAATAGACTAATTATACGTTTTTACTTACAGTTAGGGCATAAATGGCAGTGCAGTGACTGCGTGTTTACTGTGATTAAACCGAGATAATTCCATTAAGCAATATCTTCACTGAGAATTAACTAAAGTATATAAAGAAAAAAAATCAAAGTTTATAGCTTTCTCAATTGCATTTACTTTGATTTTTTACAACAAACAAGGTACCACGTTTAAATTTAGAAATATTATATAAGCAACGAACTTATCTTAGTTTCCTTTTTAGGTGTAATTTCTATATAACCCTTGGGATGTAACCATTGGAAGCTCTATTTTAAGACCATTGTCTACTCCCATAGTCATAAGATCCTTTGTGAACGAGAAATAAACTGCCCTTGCAGGTCAACACCTACTAGAATATTCGTTAATCCAATCCCTAACTTACATCGAAGATGTTAGTCTTAGAATTTCCATGGATCATACTGTCACTCCATCCGGCTATAACTTAAATAGGCTGGTATTAAATTTATCATTAAAGAGAATGTCAAAAATCCTTTACTGTCTACGTTTTTCAATTGCCTTTAACTCCTAATTTCGCCTGAACTGTACGTACTTTTGGTTTGAGAGATTTTTTAGAATTCTTAGCTGATGCGTAAAAGGCAGAGTAGAGATATAGCAAAATTCTCTGAAAACCGGATTTGTAGATCGATTAACACATCCTTATACCTTTTTTGTAAAAGTAGAAAATAATTTGGTTGTAGCTTACAGTTAAATTTTACTTTTTACTGAAATTAAAAATAGAAGAAGCAACATAACCTTTCCAAAGTGTAATTGTGGTTGCTTCCATGGTAATTCTGATAACATTGACGATTTGCTAAGGCATCAGTGAAAGTTAATATCCATTATTAAACTTGCAATTATTTCTTGCAACCAAAACCCATTATGTCTATTTGAAGGATTAACTATTAGGAGAATAATTATGTTACATTGAAATTAAAAATAAAGAAAGAATATTAAAAAAGTAAATTTGACATTTGTTCTACATGAGCTTAGCTTACTTTTAATCCATCCATTTCAAATATTCTTCATATAAGTAACAAGCACAAAAACTTCTTATGACGCAGAATGTAGTCTAAATATGTCAGCGTGCTTACATTTATTAACTAAATTTACGATTATTTTTTATTTTTCTGTAAACCAGTTGCAATGAAAGGTTTTGACTGTGTACTACAAATTATTTTATTCCGTCCTAATAGTAAATTTGAAAACAAATATTTACTCAAAGTGTCCAGTTTCAACAATTTAAGTAAGCATTTGAGAAATGTTTAATTGTAATGTTAGTAGAATCATGAAGTTTATCTGTCAAACTTAATAAACATAAACAAAATCTTAAAGTGTTTAATTTTGACAAAGAATAACACTAATGAAAAACAAAGTTTATGTGATCTAATTCTTACTTAAATGCTTAACAAAAGAAATATGACAAAAATGTAGTTTAAAATAATTCAAACTGTAGGTAATTACTATCTAAACAAATAAATATTTTGATATGTACCTAGCTTCAAAACTAACAGTTATTATAATGATTGTAGAGAGGTATTCTGATAAAACTGTTAAACGCATCTTTCTAATAATCTAAACCCATGGGTTACATTTGTATTAGAAATAAACATTAGTAAACAAATTGCTTCAAATGATTTAAGGCTTAAATCACTGTGTTTTTAAACATAAAAAAATGTCTCTTGATCCAGACACAGTCACTAATATTTGACTTATGGGAATGTCACTCCTTACCCCGTGGTTCCAACATCGAAACCGTTAGTTCCAGTCTCTAGATCAAATTAAGTTTGCGTCATAACATGAAAGCACTAGTGTGTTGACTGTTGTTATGTCTACATGGTGTGAAAATTTTATTTAAGGCTCACTAAGTTCAATGAACGTGAACTTTAAGTTCTTGAAAAACGTCTAAATGTAAATAATGATCATCAATTTTTGTCAGGTAAAGTCTAATGGGCACGCACCTAGATGTCATTCAGTTTCAGTGGCATGTAAGCGTAACTTCATTCACATAAACGATAAACATAAATAAAATATATTCATATACAATCTGTATACAATTATAATAACAGAGAAAAAAAAAGTTGTATGTTGGTAACTTATGAAACTAAATCGTTACGACGCTATTAGATTTTGGAAGTTTAAATTCAATTATGTTACGAAAACAACGTTACACAGAACACAGCCAAGTCCATCACAGTTAAGCAACTATAGTGTACATCATCAATAAATTTGAAATTTACATTTTTTTGTAATAATAATTAAAAGACCGTTTACGACTACTATAATAGACTGAAACTTTATTATTTCTAACGATCCTGATTTTTATGTCAAGGGTTTCCATTGGATAGTCCTTAAAAAATCCTTCAACTATACTTGAGCTATTGGTTTTCGTAATTAGCTATTTGTCAGTGTTCTTCATTTCTTTCTATAAAAACTAGCGAGATTTTCTAAAGATATATTTATTAGTCGCAGGTGAGAACACCTTTTATTTTCCTTTCTGGTATAACAGTAATAAATTCTCTACGAAGTGGAAAATACATGAAAGTATATGTTTGTTCCACAAATATTGATCATGATCAATATCACAAACCCTGTGTTCCACAAATATTGATCATGATCAATATCACAAACCCTGTTGATGACCCAACATATAACGACGTGCATTTCGTCACCTTATTGAGTTTCGTTCCCATCAGTTGCCTACACTCATGGATTTATTGATGAACTGTGTGAAAACCAAATAACTTATTCGTGAATGTAACTGTAAGGAAAGGCAGTTGAACAAATACTCCGAATGGGCTTTCTGCGTTTCGTTTTTTTTGCACATCTTATGAAAAAAAAAAAAACTCTGAGCAGTTGCAGTTTTATCGTAGTCCCATATACATTGAATGGCACGTAGTCATTTGTTCACACATTTGTTTTTCATGCTTATTTCGTTATGTGTGTGAGTTATTAGCAGAGCTCATAATCGCTTCATAATATGAACCTCAATAAATGTAACCGTAACGAGTTCAACCTATGTTCTAACCTATTAATTCTTAGAGTTAATTTCAATAATCTCTTGTAACTCTGACAAAACATCCTTTCTTTATAAATGAAATAGATGACATATCTTCTGGTGCGTTCAAAGTATTTCAGTATTACACATGATATCATCCATCACTTGTAACCAAGAGTGTCTGAATAGTACTCCTTATGCAGTATCACAAGATAATAAATTATAATGTTCCATTTCAAATGCAGTTTTATTTATGAGTCCTGTAGCGACTTTAGACGTAAAATTTTTTTTACAGTTTTTCCAACTTACGTGCGCAAAATAACAATTTCTTCGTACACTTCTGGTATTACATTTTTATGATACCTTATCCAAACAAAATCTTCTTTGTCAGCGACGATGCTCCAGAAAGAAATAACTTGTGAAGGTAAAATCTCAGTTTGCGTGAAATGCAGAGTAAATTGCTGGTTAAATTTATGATCTCTTTCTGACTTCAAAATATTCTGTGAACATTATTTGAAAACATGAAAAGGCATTGAATATAATAAATCTTAATGCTTCCAGTAAAACGTACCATGCTCATTCGACTCTCTGTTTCCTGTGAATCTACAATCTCACGAAAATTTATCTAGGGGAAGTTAATTTCATAACTTGTACTTTTTACAGATCACAATATTTTTTCCCAATTGTCCAAAATATAAATACTAAATTCTTGTGTCTCGCTCTGAACACTTGAAAGTCGGTTTAAGGAAATAACGTGAAGCTCAGTTAAGTTTTAGTGTCTGAAACATGTTTCAACGAGAAATCAAAATTATTTGAAATCATCTTTGAATAATTATAATAATGATAAATTACAAACAGTACGCAATATTCCATTCATTGTGATTTGTGAGATATGGTGCTAAACATTCAAAATTTATAGTAAAGAAATTAGTAATAGCTCATATATAAAGCTGTCAGTCTTTTCTTTGTCTTGTACATTTTGTCCGGAATAATTTTATGATTTTATTTCCGTTTTTTGCAAGAACAATTAGTGGTGCTATTTTCATCACACAAAAAATATTGTTTAATTATTCCAATACCAATTTTCAAAAGTAGGATTAAACAAGCTATTTGACAGACATTTCAACATAAGAGCGAAATCGTGAAAATTTTGATGCCTTTATACAAGTTCAGCCAACAATAATGATATTGTAGCCATCCTCTGGACGGAAGTTATGCAAATTCATGATTAATGAAAGGTTATCTTAGGACATGAAAAATTGCTTCCCTTGTATGTAATTGTAAAAAAAAAACGCATAGAAAAACTGAAAAACACAAAATGTGAAACCGCAACCTTCATTCCAAATTTGGTGAAGATCCATCAACGGGGGGGGGGGCGAAGTATTAGTAAACAATTAAAAATCGCCCTTAAACACAGCAAAGTGCAAAACTGAAAATTCGTAACTACCTCTACATAGACGCAACAAACCTCCATACAAAATTTAGTGAATATCCATCTACAGGGAATGAAGTAGTAGTAAAAACTCAAAAACGGCCATAAAAACAGCAAAACGCAAAATACAAAACTGATAATTTGTATGTACCTCCGCATGGAGACAATGAACCTCCAAACCAACTTTGGTAAAGGTCTATCCACATCCTGCCAAGTAGTTACATGAACATACAACAGACAATATTATTATATTTATATAGATTCATGATACGCTTGTGGTATAATGTATTTCTACAGTTAGTATGACGCTCTTTCTCTCTGTGCATAAGAAACTCTGTTGTTTTATAGGTAAGGATAATATATTTGATCTTTCCAACCACCAGGTTGCAAGCGAAGATAAATATCAAGTACGATGTTGCCATGGTTTCATTTGGTATTATCGACATGAATTCTGAAAATAAAATAAGGGCTTCCATTTATGTCGCTTTTGATAAATTGGTAGTAGCGAACCGTGACTTGCATTCCTTCAATTTATATAATTACATATTATTAAACACAGCTTTTCCAGTGTATAGTGGGCGTGCGTTTTTGTTTTTGCTGTTCAAGGATATTGAAATAGTTAATGGAGTCTGACAGTACAAATCATGAAGGAAAAGTGGTCATCAGACACAAGTTAGCGCTTTTAGTTACAGCCAGAAACCAGTCTTGAATAAAATGATGTCAGCTGGAATCAAGATCTGCATGGCAGTCAGAGCACGTACCTAAGAGCGCCAATGGATAAGGTGTAGGCTATCCAATAGAAGTACAATGGATTATTAACCTGCAGAGACTGATGTCAATGATGATCGCTGGCCATGGCCAAGGATCCTTCCTGCGTCAAAGAACGTTGATGAAGATAAAAATTCAAGGTAAAAGCCAGGAAGGAGTTTGGTATTTTCCGATTTCTATCAATGGGAACATTAATTTTTAGAAGATACAAATGAACATATATGCTATTGATTGTGGGCAGCTATCATATTATCACCAATCCTCTGCCAAGAACACTTCTTCCAGTTAATTAATGAAGGGAAACGACGAATCTAAATTCTGATAATACTATTTGTGTCTTTCAGGATTTCACGTAAGTCTACGCAAAGCCGACCTTAGACTACAGTGGAGGTAGCAAGTTAACAGCACTCACTGCCAATTCTAGATCAACTCTTGTCTTATCAATTTGTGATGTTTGACCAACAGTGTTATTGTTTGTTGAAGGCCCTAAAGTGCGGAGCGCGTTTTTGCAGCAGCGGATCGCATACAGTGATCCACAGTCTAGGAACGCTAACCATTGGTCACAGACGGTCTTGCGCTTAGGTTTCAGGATGAAAGGAAAGGGGAATTACAATCTTGAGATCTGTCATCGGAAATCTAGGCCTGTGTGTCTTTAAAGAATTCAAGGTCCAGGCAGGCTATACTTGTGTACCAGATAGAAACAGTAAATTATCCTGTAAAATGGGAATGAATACGTAATTCTAGATTTTATTAGCTGAGTGGAATAGCTCACAAGCCTATTTATTTTGTTATTTTTAATGTATAAAGTGAAAACTAAAATGTATAACATTTACAGACCTGGTATCTGTATTGTCTTGGTACCTATGTCTTGGTTTTTGGAGATAACTTCAATGGATAAAGATCACATTTACTACTTCACTGAAGTGTTACACAGAAATTCCTTGATATAATCCCAATGTACCTCTAATGTCTAACCAAGGAGAAGTGTTACTAGCAATGAGCTGCTAAATTAAAAAGCAGCCATTAAGACAATCTGTTTGGGCCACGCAACTATATAGTAAAAAGAATATTCTCTGGTATATAACGTCATTACAAATGAAATAATGGACTTATTATGAACTTCACGAAGACTATTGCCATTATCTAGAAAATTCCTTCTTCTGCAGTTACTAAATTAAAATTTACACGGTCAGGAGATTAATAGTTTTGCTCTTGGGGCTCTACCAAGATACAATTGTTTAGAGCAGGGAACGCTTTCTTGGAGGGGAAACGGTCGTTGTTTAAACCAGAATAAATTCTTCTTATGCTATCAAGCACACTAATAAATAGCATACAGTTAGAATGCACAATGTTTTGGCCTTAGTCCTACATTAGATGCTAGATTCAGAAACACTGTTTAACAAGTTAAACAAGGCTTAAATTTATAACATTACAAAGGTAGACAATCCAAAATAAAAAGAATGCGTTTCGGCATGCATATGGTTGCACGAATAATGTTTGATGTAATCTAAATATGCAAAACACTCTGGTATATATGAACTTGATTTAAAATTGTAAGTATATTTTTTGCATCTCTTAAAATTTACATTTGTATACAACATCATTATCAACGCTCTGAAAAAAAGTTGGTACATGTGGCCTGTCGAAATTTGTGGAGGCAGCTAACCATGCAGAAACAATTGCTTCAGAAACTAGCAAAGAAACTCAATTCGCATTTTGTCTGATGAAGAACACAACTCAACGATTTTTAGGACCGTCATGGTGATGAATGAAGAAAGTGATTGAATCTCTTGTGCTGCTAGGTTTTGTGGGAAAAAGTCAAATAATATAAAAGTAACACTATTTGTTTTCAATAAAAATAATAACACATATATATATTCCAACAGCAGTGCATCAGTTCCCAACTTGTTCCTACCTGACTAAACTACTGTTTATTTATTATTATTTCAATCACAAACCTTAACATGGCTACGTACAACCAATCATTTACAATGATGTTTTCAGAAACTTACCAATACTATTATCATAATCAAATTACTGTTCCACTCAACTCGAGCCCACGTGACGTAATACCTGAACAATCATCCGCAGTTAATCACTAAGTATATTCATTACCTGCTCAACTATTCTTCAGCATTATCATAAGAATATTAGTTGTGTCTCACCTTTCCAGTTGTTAGTCACCTGTTCTTATTCAAGAAACTTTTTTTGTCTAGCAAGTACTTTCCGACATAAGCTCTGCTCATATTTCCGTCAAAAGACCTAGCACATAAATTATATAGTATGGCTTTGACAATTGAATAACCAAGAATTATTTAAGACAACTTTATAAACATCAAGTGCCCATCAGAGATAATATATCTTAATCCCTTGAATTCACCTATCATTAGGTAACAATAGTTCTACAACTGAACTGTTGTAATAACGACATATGTTCTAGTTCTGAAACATCTATTAACGCATACACTCACCAGATCGATATTAAAGGCATATACATTAATTTATGATCAGCAGCATGACTTGGCAATCATCTTTCTGCAGCAGTCCTAACATCAAACGATCACTATCACGTAGTTTCAAACCAAACATGTTCAGTAACGCACATACTTACTTACCAAAGTAGTTGTGGTATTCCAGGTTTCACTTTCACCTGATGAAATTAAGCCGTGTAATTACCATGATAACAAATATTTAATACCGATTATCACTGCATTAAAAATCAAGACTAGGATTGTAGCAAAACTAGCTAAATACGCTAGAAAAGCATCTTCTTTCAAAATAGGCCATTTGATAGCAGCTATTAATAACTGAAAGTGAAATTTAATCTTGAAAATGGATTAAAGTCACCAAAGTCTTACCTCATGACGTTCATAGTGGGATTGTATTTATAAGAACTGTATGTTTAACATAATGATAAGCGAATTCGCTGCCATTTCTAAAATCTGGTGTTACGTGTAATTATTGAAACATTACATTGATTGTAATGAAACTGACAAAGTACCATATATCACAAATAACAAAGAGCCAAATTATGCGCATGAGAGAACTGTGCGAATGAGCTGAATGAGTAAAGAAGAACACATGAAAAAACTAGTAAAAGATATTTGTTTCAGGAAATCAAGAATATGAAAGATAAAGACAGAGTCAGAGATAAACTACACATGATAAAACTTTATTCATATCTTGCTGTAATTAAATCCTACAAAATATGTTAACCTAAGTGTAGATCTAGGGAGAAAATTGATGTGCAACATAGAATGATTGTGATTGGAGGATTTCTAAACTTGGATGTTACGACGTGATGACATATGTTATGACAGAATCATAGTAAACACTTCACAACATCAAAGACTGTAAACACGACTAGTAACTCTTTTTAGTGTTTCAGATTATACCAAATTATGCGATGGTTTTTGTTGTCTTGAAATGTTTACATATTCCACAGTAATTACTGTACGTTGAATCCGAAAACGATATCCATTTTTCTCCATCACGTACAGATTTTTCACAAAACGTCATATGTACTTTTACATAAGTGAATCATTTTCGTTTAAATCGGATAAGATTTTGTTATGCTTAAATGTTGACAACCACTGGCTATAGATTTCTCTAGTCCAACCGCGACGTGAGAGTGTTATCAATAGCTTTAGAACCCAAACATAATACTAACAAATGTTCATTGTGGTGAACGAAATAATAATTTGATCTAAGTAAGAGTTTTATTCTTCCCGATTTGTAAAAAATCCTTACGTGATAGAAAAAAAAAGAATATTATTTTCGAAATCTGCGTAGCTGTTATTAAATCCAAACAATTTTTACGAAGTTTAAATTTACAGGCCTGTGTTATTAATGACTAGTAAGTGAGTATACGTCAAGGTGTAGTATGGTGGAAGAATGGTAATTTAAAATGAGCTACCTCTAAAGGCAGAGAAATTAGAAGAAAATATTTGAAATACATGAGCTTTCAAGGACTCAAGACGTGTTAACTAGAAAAATAATCGTATTCCTTGATACATTGTACACAGGTTTTATTACTTTTTGCAATAACGTTTTGCTTATGGTATTGTTGTGGAGTGCCAAGACATATGCGAACTGTGCCAAACAGGCCTATTTACCGTGTTTGTTAAAGGGCGGATAACCACAGGAAACTGTTTCAAATAATATTGCCTTTAATGTTCCCCATGGAAGCAGGAAATATGATATAGCACCGTATTTAGGACCTTAAGTGACCCAGAATAAACACCCAATGGTAGCGTAAACATGGATTCTTGGATTCACTGTTGTGACATTTGGAGAAAATGAAAAGAAACCGAAAAAGTAAATAGAAATATCATATTCTGTGCAGTTGCTGGTGTCCTGAGAATAAGATACAATCCGGCATATCGATAGACTTTCTCATCTCGAAAGAGATAGGAAGGTGAGGAAAAATCAAAATCTATTTAAACCGAGAAAGCTAAAGGTAAGCCAGCAATAGCTACAAAACGAATTAAACTCAGGTCAACCATGGCTAGTCAAGTAGCGTGAATAAGCAAGAAATAAAAACGTGGTCAATCTGTTGCCACTAAACTAAAGGAACAAACCTACTCCAGATGTCCTTCTACAAGGAAAAATGGTCCTTTTAGAGCAATATAAACCAGTTGTAGAAAACCATATCCTATAGCTTTCTGTAACCTGAACCTTGTTGGGGAGCAATTAGTACATTGTTACTGAGGTTCAGAACCACAACAACAACAACAAAAAGACGCGAAGCAGAAAATGGAACTTCAAATTTGAGCATAAGGAGTCTAGTGCTGAGGATCCGAACTAGAGTGCTAAATTTTGATATTATGTTAGACGTGATGTCAGTTATTTTGAATATTTATTCATAATGGTTTAGATGTAATCTGCTCTTTACTGACAAATCTATGAGTTCAAATGATTTTCCTTTAATTTTATTAGCTGAGTGTAAGGCTATTGAAAAATTATAGAAAGGTTGCAGTTTGTAAGGAGAGGAGTTTGATAACGATTGTTTCATATCTCTTTCAATTTCTATTTTGTTGCTCAAACAACATCAGAAAATATCTAATACACACAATCTATTAATTGGAAGTCTGAGTAGAAAGTATAACTATTATTTTTGTGCTAGGCTAATGTTTTACTTAATATGACGTGATTTGTTTTACTTAATATTTTAACTTCCAAAAGTTTTCTGAAGAGAAAGAGGGAGAAATCAATAAAACTAACAACGATAAGAAATTAAAGATATATTTAATTATCCTATATCTTTCTGTTACTTATGTTTATGGCATATTTTAATAGTAGAGTAATAAGTTCTACTCTGCTCCAATAAACTTATTATTCCAGGGAGTATTTGTTATGATGATGATAAGGATTTTTAGTTCTTAAAGATAAAAACTTCATTGGCATTGTATTTTACAAGCGAAAAGTTAATTTATATTTCTATGACGTATTTTTTTTTTATGTGCCCATTTCGATGGCAAATGGACATTACAGTTAATTTACTTGCATTACACGGCAGCTTAGTAATGTGTATTCATTTTAACATTTATTTGGTTAACCCATTAATATTAAAATGACAAGCTTACATCTGTTTTCAAATATCATAATACTCTGTAGATATTCATATAAGTTTCTATATAAAAGCACATGAATGCGTACACGTCTTATGAATTTGATGCTTTAGTCAGGAGCAAAGATAATTAACTGTGTTAGCAAATAAATCACGGTTGGGATAGTGAGTTAATGAAAAGACACATAGACCACTATATTCACTAGTTTGCTCAGAACTACAAATATTCCAAAATGGTATGTAATCTTATTAAGCTCCCATAACAATTTTGATTTCGCTGCTACTTTTAGAATTGTGTTCATTAAGTCGAGTTGAGAGAAAGCACTACAACAGTATACCACACTATGGTACCGTGTCTTGTATGTGTAAAATATGTTTACATAAAGTATATATAATTGGTAGAATGAAACTTAATTACTGTCTTTCCGTTATGTACATTATCTTTAACATTTCCTCTAATTCTTTAACACATATATAAGTTAAAACAAAGAACCGGGCCAATAACAAAGAACGTCCTTTAGATAAGACAAATAAATAAATTCAATTATGGAAAAAAAATATACATTTTGTCCTAGTGATAGAGGTAGCGAAACTAGATGTGTATTTTTTAATCGTTTTTTTCATTTTTCCTTTTTTGTTCCTATTACTTTTAAGCACCAAAATTAATTTCAAACTCTTTATAAAATATATTTTCTAATATATGGAACAACTTTCTGAGAAAAAAGTACAACGTCTTGAACTAGAAACTAAAGGAGTTATTTTATAAGGATATTACAGATAATTAATATATCCATAACTCTCCCCATTTAAGTATTTTTGCACGTTAATATATGACTTACATTAATATATATATATGTATATATATATCTTTATTACCATTTACTGAACAACCAAAAAAAAGCGATGTTAAAAAGAAATATTACTCACTCCTTGGATAAAATATTATATATGTATATATATATCATCGAACCATATTACTGTAACGTTACAAGGTAAAAGTGAACACAAAATAGGCCTAAAGATAATTAGCCTTACTTCACTTCTGGTACCGAGGTCAGAAATGTAAAAAAAAAAAAACTAGTATAGTTTAGTTATTATTTTAGATTATGTTGATCATCTGTTGTCTCATAAAATCATACCCTCCGAATATTTATTTCCTTTAAAGGCAATATAAAGGAACAACTTTAATATGAAAAATTCCGAATATTAGGTACGCTTAGAAATGTGGGATATTTGCTGTTAGTGTTTTTCTAAGGGGAAAACTATTTTTGTCTTTGTTCTGACTAAAAAAATCTCCAGTATATTATATTACGGTAGTATTGTGATTAAAGTAAAATATCTAAGTATTGAGTAAACAGTGAGATATAGAACTGCCAAAATCATCAAGTTCTTTCTTAAATATTATAGATCTTCAAAATGTAGAGATTTCTTACTAGAGAATATGAAAGATTTATATGTAATTTAAATTTTATATGATTTCATAGCTAAGCAGATATATAATGAAAACCAAAAATCGTCTTTAACGTTTTTCTTTCAGTTCTTCACAAAAACGTGAAAGTTCCAGTAATAGTTTTCATTCAAGGAGAGTCTTACGATTGGAATTCTGGGAATGCATATGACGGCAGTGTTATTTCAAGCTTAGCTAGTATTATCGTCATCACTTTCAACTTTCGCCTTGGGATCTTAGGTCTGTACATGTTAGATTATTTTAACTTTCTTTATTGGGAACTGAGGTTTGTATATGTTAAATGATTTGAACGTCCTTTATCAAAAATTAAAATACGAATAACAAATACGATCTATGATCCCGTAAAAACTAAACAGTTTAGTCTAAAGTTTTTGGAAGTTTAGATAACGCCTAGAACTATATCGTTCTATTTTAGGAGAGTAATAATGAAATATTATTTGAATGATATTATTTTGTTTCTTATAGGGTTCTTACCAGCATTAGAAGAAGTTACTCGTGGTAACAATGGCTTAATGGATCAAGTGGCTGCTCTCCACTGGATTCAGGAAAATATCGCAGAATTTGGTGGAGATATTCATAACGTTACAATCATAGGACATGGTCATGGAGCAGCATTCGTGAATTTACTGATGATTTCGCCAATGGCAAAAGGCAAGGAAAAATAACATTCCCTGTATCACGTTCTGTTTTACTCCCATTTCAAGTATATATTTTTTAATGTAATCCACTAATTTTGATATGAAAAAGCACTTGGTAGTACTTCAGTGTTTATGGTAAGCATGTGTACACTTAAGTGTTAAAAAAAAGGTATGACCGACACTTGTTTTACATGAAAGTTGAGTAAAGACATAGGAAGATATTTTTGCACATGAATAATTAATTTACTATAAGGATTGGCATTATAGTATAGTTTTAACCTTCCAAAGTTAATGTTAATTCTGATTAATCACTTTGCAATAAGAATGCAGTAGCGTAATTGAAATACTCTAAAAGTGAATTGTCATTTGTTTTGAATTTCGCGCAAAGCTACACGAGGGTTATCTGCGCTAACTGTCCCTAAGTTAGCAGTGTAAGACTAGAGGGAAGGCAGCTAGTCACCACCACCCATCGCCAACTCTTGGACTACTCTTTTACCAACGAATAGTGGGATTGACCGTCACATTATAACGCCCCCATGGCTGAAAGGGCGAGCATGTTTGGTGTGACGTGGATTCGAACCCGCAGATTGCGAGTTGAGCGCCCTAACCACCTGGCCATGCCGAGCCCAATTGTCATTTGAAAGAACAGAAGGAAAGCGCGCGAGATGTTTTTAGTTTGTTTTGTTTGTAAGTCAGTTCAAGGTTACACTGACGGTTTAATAATGTACTGTAAGTCAATTCAAGGTTACACTGACAGATTAATAATGTACTTAAATCAATTCAAGGTTGCACTGACGGATTCATAATGTACCGTAAGTCAGTTCAAGTTTACACTGACGGATTAATAATGTACTGTAAGTCAGTTCAAGTTTACACTGACAGATTATGTTGAGGGTATTCCGCTTTGTTATGATTAGTAACTAGTAGATTTATATTCTATTATGTAAGTAGGAACCGTAATATAACTACGACAAACATATTTTTGAGCTTAAAAAAAGACAATATTATTCAGAGCACTCTCTTTATTTATCTGGTTTCTACACCGGCCAAATCCTCTGGACTCATCTCGTGAGAAAAACTGCGCAGGTCTAAGAGTTAAAATACGTTCTTGCAAATGCTCTTACCTATTTTTATCTAATCTTTTAAAATAATTATTCTCTGAGAATACGTCTTGTAATCCGGGTTCTGTTCGAATATACAATATGGTTATGTTTGGCGTTGCCATAATAACATTTAATACAATATAGCAATGCGAATGTACAGGTAATTCAAAGGTGAAAATAGAGGAAAATAGAAACATTACTTAAGGTTTAACTTATATTCTGTTCTGTGTAATACATGATGATAAAGTTTACTAATTTGAATTTTTTAAAGAATTACAAAAATTTTCCATAATTTAATAGGGTTATTCCACCGTGGCGTCATGCACAGTGGGTCGGCACTGAGTCCGTGGGCAATAGCCAGACAGGCTCCGGTGTTCACTCGGCAGTTGGCTAGTAAGTTGAAGTGCCCGACAAAAAGCAATGTCAACATGGTATACTGTCTAAGAGATCGACCTATAGAACAAATATTGAACGTTCAGTTAGCTGTTCCAGACTATCTTACAGCATTTGGACCAACCATTGACGGAATTGTTATACCGAATGAGCCTGAAGTCTTGATGGGGGATCACAATAACCTATACAATCAATACGATCTTCTGCTTGGGGTGTCGAGAATGGAATTCTATTTTCAGTTTTCGGCAAATGAGGAGCGTTATGGTATAGGAGAAGATCGCCGGAATAGACTGTTCCAAACATTAGTTGGGAATATATATACATATCATTTACAAGAAATATTTTATGTATTAGAAAACGAATATACAGACTGGGAGAGAGCTGTAGAACATCCCATCAACATTCTTGAAAATACAGCAGATGCCATTAGCGATGGTCTCGTAGTGGGGCCATTATTTAAGGCCGCAAAGTACCGCGCCAAAGGAAGCAAGAAAACGTTTGTTTTCGTTTTCGGTCATCAAACTGAAAACTCCGAATATCCTAAGAGGTATGGATGCATTCACGGAGAAGACCTTCCTTATGTTTTTGGTGTTCCTCTAGTCGGAAAACTTGCACATTTCCAACATAATTATTCGCGCTCAGAGACTTCTTTAGCCCAAGCTGTCGTCTTGTACTGGACCAGTTTTGCAAAGAAAGGGTAAATATGTCTTGTTTTTTCCATTCTCTTTGATTTAGCTGATGAATGTTAAATAGAGATAGTAATAACTTCTGTATACAATAAAGCTAACATCTTAATTAAAACTAAAATGTTAATATGAAATATAAATTAGTTTATACTATTTAACTTGTTAAAGTGAAGTTAGGGGTACTTGGCTACTGCAATGTAGTTAAAATATAATATTGAAAAAAGGTGAATACTTATCATAATATTACATGAGCTATAAACTAGTTAAAGGACTTGAAATTTATAATAATTTGATCGCACTGAATTATCATTTGAGTCCTGTTATTAATTGTTTTGGCCCCAATCCAAATATCTTATAATAATCAGCTTAATTTAAGTCTGAATCCACGTACATTTTAAGCTATTAATGCAAATTAATCTTTATAAAATGAATTATACTTCATATTTTAAAAACGTAACTACTATCATTTCATCTCATCAAGTTAATTAGATGAGCAAATGGAAAAGTCGTATTATTTAACCTTGTTACCAATTTATTACAACTTGCTAAACATAGAATTGTTCTTGCATTCACATATTCAAAATATTAATCACAATACTATCTATACTTGTGGTTATTACAGAATTTTAATCAAATAAAAATAAAGCACACTAGCTCGTTATCGGATGTACGGAAGTAGTTAGTTAGACAGGATACCAGAATCCGTAGATCTCTATACATTTCAACTAAACAACAAGTGACCAATGAAACCCTACTCTATGACCGTCGAAGTGTGTAATTACTATCTATACTTGTGATTATTACAGAATTTTAATCAAATAAAAATAAAGCACACTAGCTTGTTATCGGATGTACGGAAGTAGTTAGTTAGACAGGATACCAGAATCCGTAGATCTCTATACATTTCAACTAAACAACAAGTGACCAATGAAACCCTACTCTATGACCGTCGAAGTGTGTAATTCTGTATAGTTAGCTAGACATAAAATGCAATGGATTCATGTATGTTGTTTACGGAGACATAAAGTAAGCACCACGAAATAAAAGAGGATTAAACTGAATTATCTGAGTGTCAAAAACTATGAGTACCTATAAATACTGTGTAGAGCTAATGTGCTAAACGCTAAAGCAACATCGTCAACAAGTACCTACGTAGACATTCAAGCTCAATATCGTTACACTGCGTTGACATACAAATATAAATTTGTTACAACTTCTCAAGTGTATAATTAGCAGACATGCATGAAAAATAAATATTTAACTTCGGATTGATTTCCTAAAGGTTATGGTGGTTTTTATCTAATTCAAAAATACAAAACAAGAGAAATATTGAGCGAAAATTAGAAATAATTTGAAAATAAAGCAGAAAAATATAAATAATGAATATAAGTGTAATGTCACAACACTATTCGCAGTCATTTTTTCTTTTTTAGTAATTATCAACTTTTTTATAGGTTGATACTTTTCAAATCCTAAAATAAAAGATAACAAGAGCAACATATACAAAGGAAGAACAAGCACCTTGTTATATTACATATTACAAATGAAAATCAATATATTATTCCATCATGCATCTTTAACTTCAATATACATATATTACCATAGTAAGTATCTTCAAAAATATAATGATGCTACCCAAAATAGTTTTTACAAATGAGCAACGACATATTTAAGTACGGGACGCATCTTTAGAAGAAAAAAAGAATCAATAAGTTACTGTAGTGTGTTTCTTCCAGAGTAGACTGCAGTATCATATTACAGTACGTAATATCAAGTGTAAAAATTAGTATTTTTCTAAACTACATAGTAAGACTAGTGCTCAACTATACTATCTGTTTTTTAGAGTAAAGACGAGTATCATATTACAGTACGTAGTATCAAGTGTAAATATCAGTGTCGTTCTAAACTACATAGTAAGACTAGTGCTCAACTACAGTATCTGTCTTCTAGACTAGAGTGAAGATTATTATCATATTATAGTACATAGTGTACAATGTAAGGATCAGTATCCTTCTAAACTACAGGGTAATATTAGTGCTCAACAGCAGTAAGCATCTTCCGGAGTAAAAAGCAATATAATATTACAGTAGAAATCTTCTATAATAAAAGCTATTATCTTACTATAGTATATATATTTCAGAATAAGACAAAGCATCTCGGTAAGTGTAATCCAGCTTAAGAATAGGCATCTTACTACAATACATATCTTCACGAGAGAACTATTATCTTACTATAATCCACATCTTCAAGAGCAAGAACCAGAATATCACTACATTATATATATACCATAGTAAAAACCCATATCTTATTAGAATGTGCATATTCAATAGTAAGAACCACTATAGTACCTGTATTTCAGAGTAAGAACGAGCATCCTTATTACAATACATATCTTCAAGAGTAAAAATCAGAATCTCACTACGGTATATAAATTACAGAGTAAGAACTAGTATCTAACAACAATGCACACCTTCAAGAGTAAGCATCAATCTTTTACTTTGGTACCTGTATTCTAGTGTAGGAACCAGTATCTTATTACAGTGAGTATCTTTTAGAATGAGAGTCAGTATATCTCGCTTTTATACAGTAATCAGTATATGCTATTACAGAGGGTCTATTCCAGGATAAGGATTGTATATTTTTACAATAACAGTTATACTTTTAAAATTGGCAATTACACCATCAAAATTAAGTAAATATTATAAAATACCGAATGAATCTTGTTTGTAAGAATGTAACTCAGTCGAACGCGAAAATAAATTGTCTCAAATGTTTTCTAACCTTTCAAAATACCAATACTTTTAGATATTTTATGGGATTACTTGTATCAGTTAGAATTGATTCAGTAGTTAAACGTA
>NW_013665715.1:845584-849487 GCF_000517525.1 Limulus polyphemus
CAGTATATCTCGCTTTTATACAGTAATCAATATGCTATTACAGAGGGTCTATTCCAGGATAAGGATTGTATATTTTTACAATAACAGTTATACTTTTAAAATTGGCAATTACACCATCAAAATTAAGTAAATATTATAAAATACCGAATGAATCTTGTTTGTAAGAACGTAACTGTTATGATATCAACTCAGTAGAACGTGAAAATAAATTGTCTCAAATGTTTTCTAACCTTTCAAAATACCAATACTTTTAGATATTTTATGGAATTACTTGTATCAGTTAGAATTGATTCAATAGTTAAACGTAAACATAAAATGTGGTTTCGAAAAATAAATTTTCAACGAAGGCAACAAATATCAACTATCTGTTTAAAAGAAACATTCAAAACTGAAAGAACTGCTTCTTCAATGACGTTTTAAACATTACAATCTCTACATTCAGAAATAACATATCTAATAAATTCAGCTAGATTGTCAGGCTTTTGAGCGCTTTTTTCAATAAGAAAGAGAATCTATTTCTTCAAAGCATTACAACATTCTGGATTATTATCGCTATTAGACGTTTCTTAGGTGCATTTTAGATTTTATCCTACTATACAAATTTTCGAAAATTGTTTCTAAAAAACACTTGTTTTCGTTATTAAATTTGCGCCTTAAAATAACCTGCAACGATTAAGACTGTGAAAATATCAATAATACACTGGGGTTTGAACGTGTGTAGTTACTCATTCACTGTACTAAAGGTACATCGATAATCATGCGAATGCTAGTTTCCTTATTAAGGCATTGATTCTAAAATCCTTTTCTCCCATATATTCCTAATGTTCGCCGTTTAAGCAACACAACTCATACTAACGCTTTTAATTTTTTAAAACTATAGTATTAATTGTAGCTGTTGTGAGGTCGTTTTTTATGAACAAATGATAACCTGATAATGCTCAATTTTTTTATTTTATTTTTTACTGCTCTCCAATATTTCGCCTGGTGGTTCCATCGAAACACAATTTCCACACGGTATTCAACAAATTTAGTGAGTCTCGGCATGGCCAGGTGGATAAGGCGCTCGACTCGCAATCTGAGGGTCGCGGGTTCGAATCCACGTCACACCAAACATGCTCGCCCTTTCAGCCGTGGGGGCGTTATAATGGTACGGGCAATCCCACTATTCGTTGGTAAAAGAGTAGCCCAAGAGTCGGCGGTGGGTGGTGGTGACTAGCTGCCTTCCCTCTAGTCTTACACTGCTAAATTAGGGACGGCTAGCGCAGATAGCCCTCGTGTAGCTTTGCGCGAAATTCAAAAACAAACAAACAACAAATTTAGCTCTGCTTAAGTTAAAATCTCGAATAAACACAATAATGTTAGCTTAAGAACACTGTATTTCTTTGAAGGTTTACGTCTTAGAAATGAGAAACTTTGAAAGTAAAAAATATAATAGTATTCAAAATCAGCATATTTAAATTAATGTTTAGATTAATTATATTATTCCAGCGCCAGAAGATAAAATTCGTTTACTGCCATTAAAAATGAAAATTCAGAATTGTATATGTATAACAAAATGTAGTTATTGTGATTCGTATCCACAGTGGAATCTTATCAAGAGATTATAAATACGCAGGAAAACTTGATTGCTTACTAATATGTATTGGTTTATTTGTTTCGGAGATTCGCACACGGCTACACAGATAGCTGCATTAGCTCCTATAAATGTGAATTGATACACTAGAAGCAAAGCAGTTGGTGAACAGCTCTTTCCATATGCTCTTGGGCTATTCTAATCTAACACTCACGACCTTAAAATGTGGAGCGCGATTTTGCTACAACAGGACGAGAATCAGAGACCCTCTGATGTACAGTGCGGTACGTTAACCAATAGACCAAGCACGGCCACGGCTAAAACAGAATGCATGTGCATATATATTAAAATACTTTTGAATATACATTTCAGCAAGTCACATAGCAGCCGATATAAAGTCGCGGTTAATCTGCATGTATTAGAACTACATTTTGAAATTGTTTGACGTTTCGTAGATAGCCTGATACTACCGAAAATTTATCACTTTTGGGAATATATGTAACAGCCCTTTCCTACGTAAAATATTCTTACACTTGGATCGTAAAAACGTGTTCAGGTCAAGGATTTAGATCTTTCAAGACAAAGATATCGCTTGTAATTACTGACATTACAAAACGAGAAAATAGGAATCAACTTGGAGCACTAGAACCATCTTGAAATAAACCTCCCACAAGTCGTCGTAAGCTAGGTGCGCAGTCTAGTAAAAGGTGAGAATTCACGAACACAAAAGTCAGTAGTAAAAGCCGCCAACGTGCCCCAGGCAACACTACGCAACGTGATTAAGAAGGATCACATTCTGGAAACGAGGCTAATAGGGTATGGTTTCACCAATATATAAAGCTTCAAATTCATACCTTCTAGGCCTGACATGAGCTGGTGGTTCAACCGCTAGACTAGATTATTCTCACTATTCTTTGGTAAAAGAGTAGCCCAAGATTTGGCGGCGAGTGTTGTTGACTAGCTGCCTTCCTTCTAGTCTACCACTACTAAATTGGGGACAGCTAGTGCAGATAGCCCACTTGTAGCTTTGCGCGAAATTCCAACCAATCATGCCTTCCGTTCAACTGTCGCACATCACAACTATCTGAAGAATGAAATGGGTATTGGTGGTATTTCATACGAAAAATACAGCACCTATGAATTTCTGACAATTGAAATTGGCACTGGAAACTTAACGCCTTCGTACACGCTGGATAATAGAAAACATGAAGGGAGGAGTGGGTGTTATTTGGACATGGCAACCTTACGACGGAATCTTTTGCAATGGATACTATACTGCAGGGCTATTGTCAAGACTCACGGTATTCGAATAGATCATGACCGTACGTGAAGACATTGATTTGAAAAACATGGCGAGGCTCAAAATCGTTTTAATGTAACGTAATCTATCTCTATATAATGATGTAAGATTCAAGAACATAGTTTATAAAGGGATTCAGAGTAAATGAACTACAGTAGCAGGATACTTCCTGATGAAAAATTATGATCAAAATTAGTTCTAGTATTTGTTCGATGTACAAAGCATCACCATTACTCGAAACACAGGATAGGAAACACAAAGAAGCGTTACTGTGATGGAAAATTTAAAACCAGATTTAAACCGGGGATGGTCTTTATAAAAATTACGTTTTTGAAGTTTATAATGTTACTATTGTTTTAATATGTTTCCATTCAACGTTTGATGTGTATATCTAGCTTTATATTGTTACACATTGTTACATATAAAACCAGATTTAAACCAAGAATGGTCTTTATAAAAATCACGTTTTTGAAGTTTATAATGTTACTATTGTTTTAATATGTTTCCATTCAACGTTTGATGTGTATATCTAGCTTTATATTGTTACATATTGTGAATTTGAAATAATCCAAAGCCCCGTTAAATAATTTAACTTTTAATAGTTGAAATGTACCCTGGATTTAGTGTTTAGAAATATGCCGATATTTTATTTAATTCACACTATTTGCCAACAAGATTGATTCACACCGTTTTTGTTTTGATACCAATACGTTTTAATATATATATACACATACAACACTATAATTTACAACAGCAACTATTATGATTAATTATTACAAACCAAGTTTCATAAACAGGAATTTCACTAACTTACAAATAGCCTAAAACCGTCTTCCTAGTTCAGATTCTCCTTGATATCCAGCGAGTTAGCTTGAAATTGATGTACGTACAATATTCGGGAAGCTAGCTAGCTTTGTCAGGCACTGAATTGTTGGACCGTCGAAGTGAGATAGTATTTTCATAAAACCACTAATGTCCGATGAGAAATCAGTAATATTTTTGGAATGATATTAACGTTTGATAAGAATTC
>NW_013665715.1:850165-875586 GCF_000517525.1 Limulus polyphemus
ATACATAATTATAAATTCGTTACAATATATATTGTAACGTATTACAATTTGGAAAGGTCTAAAATTGAGTTAACTGATACTTTAAATTTAGTAGTTAAATTGTACTTTGGATTTAGCAGTTAAGTAAAAGCCGATATATAGTCAGTTTATGATATTCCAACAAGATTGATACACACAGTTTTATTTTTTAACACAAATACGTTTTAATATACACACAACAATACAATTTACAATAAGAGTTAATGCAAATAGTTATTATAAACAATGATTTATAAACAAAAGTTTCACAAACATACAAGCAATATAAAGTCTTCCTTTTAATCTGGAACTTCTTCGATATCTTATCGAGGGTTCATGATGAGCGATTTGATTACGAGTTCACGTAGGTATATTTTACTTCACGGGAAGCTAGCTAGCTTTGTCCTTCGTTATTTACCGGCCAAATACGTCGAGTTTTACTCGATGAAGTTATATAATGTTTTCATAAAAATATTAATGTTCGATGAGAATCCCCTGAAGTTAAATGAGTTGTAATGTTCAAACTTTGTAAATGCTCCTAGTCAAATATCTGAAGTTTTCCGATTGATAAGCGTTACAACAATCACAGTTTTAGCTTCCGAAGTTTATAGCACACTGATTATAGCAAACTAATAATAGATACTCTCTTTTTTGGCGCGTCGCGTTGGATATATTTATAGGCGTGAGTAGGCTTTCTCGAAATTTCAGCTTTATGTAACAATACTGACGCTAACACAAGCATTTACGTACACACACATATATATTGTTCATTTTACTCTCGTAAATCTTCTACAACTTTGGAGAATAGGCGGAAGTTTCGCAATACATATTTAACAGTATAAGCTATGTATGCTTCTAAATATAAATTTAATTGTTTGAATTTATGTACAAAGCTACACAATGGGCTATTTGTGCTCTGCCCACCACGGGTATCGAAACCCGGTTTCTAGCATTGTAAGTCCGCAGACATACCGCTGTGCCACTGGGAGCGTATATTTAATCTATCATTATTATTAATACGTCAATATTAAAATAAATATATAATAACAAATTCGTTACAATATATATAACTAATTATTATAATACTGATTGGCTTCAAGGAACTAATGACAACATCGATACAATGATATTTAAACATTAATTTTAATATGCAGGCATTGGAGGCTATGATATTTTTTCGCCGTTTTCTTGTTTTGTGCGTTTGTCTATCTCTTGTACATCTTATAAGCGAGAATATAGTGTTACATTTGTATTGCTACCTGTGTACGAAAGGTCAGCAATACTATATCCCTAAATCTGTACGTTAATGTGCTTAGGTAGTGTCCCTGAAGATGCCACCAAGCGCAATATTGGACAGTAATGAATAGAAAAACAAATTCTGGCGCATTACAAAATTGTTTTGTGCGTGAGCGGAAATCAGCATCATGATTCTTAGTACTTTTATATCTTTATTCATTAACGTAAAACTTCCTGAATTACGTCACCAATCAACTTAAATATAAAAACAACAATTTTCTGGTTTTAAAATAAATTATAAAACTTGTTTATGCATGCCCTCGTATTTGTCTTATTCCTATATTTTCTTATGCCAGACATTGCTTTCACGTTCATAATATATATGTATTTTTTAAATCGCCTCAACTATTTTTGTGTTGTAATGATAAGTTACCAAAGATACCCATGACATCAGTGAAAAGCACGGTAATTTTCACATTTCACGCTTCTCTTGCCTTTATTACCAAATTGCACTTGAGAAAATAAAGAATTATATGATACCGTTGGGTTGTCAGGTTTCTTAAATTATGACTTAAAAAACATGTTTATATACAAGACAATTAAATTATACTAAAAATATTTTTATACAAAACAGTTAAATGGCACTGGGAAATTTTTTTTATTCAAGACAGTTAATTGACACCAGGAAAATGTTTATATACAAGACAATTAAATGACACTAGGAAAAATGTTTATATACAAGACAATTACATGATACAAGGAACATGTTTATACAAGACAGTTAAATGACACAAGGAAAACATGTTTGTATAGAACAATAAAATAGTACTAAACATTTATGAAAGAAAGTTAAGTTCTATTAGGAATAATGTTTATAAAAGACAATTAAACAATACTATGAAATATGTTTATGGAAGACAAATAAGTATCACTAGGAAATACTGGTAATTAACTTATATCAGATAAAGCGGTTATAATATAAATATTATTATCTTTGGACTCGAAAGATCTTCTCGAATATAACAATTACATCCTAAACCAAAGATTACACCATTATTAAGCCATGTAACTTTCGAAGTGCTTGATATGACTTGAGAATCAGTTTATACTCAATTTCCTATGCCTATGTTCATTAATAATACATATCAGAACAACCAAAAGCAATCTATTGCATGAATTAAATTAGTTTTCTTGAACAGTTCTAATTAGTGTGGGCAAGCTAGAAATCTTAAAGTTCAATAACAGTCACACAGAAATCATTAAAGTTATACGTACAATCCGTGGTCACGTTTCTAACGTCAAGGAAGGAAACACAGATCGAACAACTTGCGAGGCTGCTCTATACACAAACTGGGGCTAATTTGGATTATTAACTTGACACACACCAGCTATCTTTAATTATAAGATGAATAATTATGGCTAAGAATATGTTTGAGAAAGGCTTTCGAATACCCCTGCTTACGTTTGTCGTATTCACTTGTAACACTCGAAGAGGGTTCCCGATAATGGCTGAATCATCGTTCCACGATTAGTGTTCTCTACAGGTCTGTAGTGCAGATAAGTACTCATAGAAGGCAAACAATTGTATGTTGTTTCACATTGTTGCATTGTTGTATATTTTTAATATAAACGTTATATATTTTCTTTACATACTTGAGCTGCTATTTTATACATCTTTCTTCATTAATAACAAGTCGTTCCTGATAGTATTGAGTCATTAGCCTTTGTTGTAATAAACTTTAAAGGATAGGAGATAAATGATGATATCCGAGAACTGCGCCATGCGAAACTGGCAGAGATAATTAACCGTCTTCAAAATTCTGTATGTGACCGAAGTAATCAGCGCTTAAAAAACAGACACGCGGTTCATTTATCTTTAATATGTTTCTACACTACACACTATATAAATAAAAATCAATGGCTGTCTTTAGTGTTATAAATTGTTTATTTTATAGCTCACCTTTTTGTCATGTTCAGTTATAACAATGTATACCTTAAGTAAACCTTGAATTACGTTGCTAACAGATCACCAAGTGTATAATTATTTCACATTTATGCTTAATTTCCGTTTAGATACATTGCGAAGGTTAGAATAATCAGGTTTGGATCTGCCAGCATAGCTGAGATAAGAATACACCTGTAATTAATCATACTGTTATATATCCACCTTTCTTACTGCTGTTTGTGTGAACACGTAAGGTCAGTTGGAAAGAAGCATTCACAGTATTTCTTTCTTTTGGTTTTATTTACATAACCAAATATTAGTATAGTATTTTGAAATATAAAAGAAACCTCCAAAAGTGAACCCTATGTATATAATATGCAGATATATTTGCTTATGTTTATTAGTAGTGCATGATTACGTGGAATAAAGATCAATCAAAAGAATTACATTCTAAGAGTGTACACTCAACTTTATCAAAACTACTTAAATGACTTTATACTATTTACTTCAGAGGGACTTCATTTTATGTCAGGTATTTACGTCGCACATTACTGAGACAGAATTATTTTCTGGTAATTACTGAATATATAATAAGGGAATTTCCCATATACCGTGTGTTTAATTACTTTGACTTGGCTATAGCATTATATTGTTGATTTGAAAGTGTCATAATGCAACTGCATTAATCACTCATACAATAATGAAAAGTACATAAACAATGATATTTATCTCTCCTTATACGGTAAATAGTAATATGTATAACATATGCACAAAGCTTATTTCTTATGAATCTACAGAGGTTACCAAATCAGCGTGTGTTTTCTTGGCTATAGTGACCCCAACATTCCAGAAGATGAAGAAGAAGACGTTTTTGTTGACAGAATTGGTGATCGGTTCGAGCGCATTGAGTGGCCAACGTTTGACAACATTCGTCAAAAATACTTAAGTTTAGGTAGGTACAATAAGTTACTATAATAATGTTTGGTATTGTTTGAATTGCATCTATTAGCTAGTATGAATTATATTTCCATACTTTTACTTTAATTAACAGCTGTACACATGATGTTAAAAAGCAGAACAGTAAAAAGAAAACAGCAAAAGTTTTGTTATTTCCTGCACAGAACTGCAGTTTGAAACGCATATATATATAGACTGATAATATTAGATGCTATTCAATATATCTAAAACTACTTTTAGACGGGGAATCTGTCAGATTCCCCGTCTAAAAGTATTGTTACTAAAACCTCCACCTGGTTCAGATGAAGGTTTTATTAACATTAACTAGAATATCTTCGCTCCACTCCGGGATTCAAAACCTCCTTTAACATTCATAAAGGCCCAATGTAGCGATCAAGCTGTTCCTTTACCATAGTTACCTCTGTAGCTACTCCAAAGTGGGTCTGCATCCGAAAACCAACCCCCTTAGGACACCCACCCATGGTACCTGAGGACGTGTGCCACATTTCGTCCCGTCCCGCTAACTTGTGAGGGAGAGTATGAACATAGTTTTAAAAAAGGTGCCACGGGATCTCAATTGGAACCAGAAACACAAAATCCGATGCCAGATCTGCATTCAGTGACCCTGAAAACTTACGATTAGTCCCCTTTCATATCTGGGTAGCCTTTCGGGTTCGTTTTACTACCACTCACATGTAGTAGGATGATATGCTATAATAATATATTAGATAAGGACATCCTCCGAGCCACCCAGATTCCGCCTACTAAATTTCATCCTTATTGCTCCAAAACTGTGTAGATGTTCCCGGACAAACAAACTCATAAACACACAACATGAATTAATATAGGTTTATTAGTTTTTTAGATGAAATGTCTTATACGATACTTTAATAAAGTAAACTACTCCAAGAATAATACATTACTCAGCAGAAATCCCTTTTAATCCTGCTTTTCACACAGTCATCCAGAAAAAAATCTTATAATGCGTATACTCAGGGTAACTCATAGACAACTGGAAGTGATTTCCGGTTATATATTATGCCTAATTTCTAATATGGTGCATCAAGTTGTAAGATATTAAGTTTATCATGCAAAGACAAAAATGTCAATATTACTGCCACTGATGTCTTTTCGAGCGAGTAAAAGTTTGGGTTGTAAAACCCATGTGAATTCATCCAAAATGAAAGCATTTATTAAGCTTGTCGTGTCAACATTCAAACCAAAACACCGGTGTCTATGATCATACTTATAACGCCATAATTTCATAAGCATGTTTGTAACTAAGTTTACAATTTTCATTACAATAATGTGGTTTCGAAATTTAGTTGAAAGTATAGGAATAAGTACTTGGGTACTTGAAATGATAGTATTTCCATTAAAAAGAAAATTAATAATTGTAGCGCAATCAGTGATGATCACTTATATTCCAGCTTGATGCTTTATATACATATATATTTTTTTATTATTCAGCCGTAGACATTCTCAAGTAGAAGCCTTATTGTAATTATAACTCTCGAAATACTTTGTTAACTTATTAGTTTAAATTCCAGATTAGGCTTTTTATTCGGAAACTATGGATAAATTGTCCAGTCAGAAAAGAAAACTTTTGTATTAACAAATGTTCTTATATAGATATATATATGCAAAAATTATGCAAATATCTCATCTACAATTGGCAGTTGCCAATTATATTTCATGTCTATTGAAATATAAATATTTGATAGAGCGATTATAAAAAGAGTGTATAATATCTGGCTTTTTGTTTTTAGGAATCAAACCAAAAATTCGTGATCACTATCGTGCCCATCAACTTTCTTTTTGGAACAACCTAATTCCTAAACTTCACCGAAGTGGTTCAGGAACGCCCCCTCACTACAGTTTCTTTGAAGGCCACGATAACTCACACAGATACGATGAAGTCGCAGCTCTTCCTTCTGATTTAGTAGCTTCAACACCCAAAGATAATTCTTATTCTGTCGAAGTCTCTAGTGCTTCTACTCTTTTCAACGTTAATTTGTTCTTTGTTACCTCTAGTGGACCGTCGACTACTCCTCCGGTTGAGACCACTCCTGGAGTAGACCCAAACTATTCTACTGCCACAACCCACCTGTCTGAACAAAGCACTTACTCTACAGCTCTCAGTGTTACCATTGCAGTTGGATGTTCGCTACTCATTCTTAATGTTTTAATTTTTACAGGAATGTTTTATCAAAAAGATAAAAGTAGACTTGAAGTCAAGCTTCAGACACATAATTACAAGGTGAAAATCAAAGTAGAAAGCATGCCTGAATTTGAACGAAAGGTTAAAAATTCATGTTGAGTGTTAATGATTCCAAATTCATTTTCATAAATTATAATACATATTTTTTGATGATTTTCGGTAGGTTTTATTTCTATTAAAACACCAAGGAGAGATATCTTAGCTTCAACTATGATGTTTATTTATTATGCAATAACCAACACATTAAAAACGAATACAATAATTTCCAAAACAAACTTCAGTTGCATTCTAGGTGTTATCCAAGCCTTGCAGGTTTACAATAATAAATTATTTCTCTAAAGTAAACTAATAATTCTCAGTCCAAACTATATCAGTAAAATTCAACTAATGCTTTTCTTAATCTACATTATGCTGTGTCATTAACTGTCAACCAAAAGTTGTCTCCAAAACATAACTTTCATTTTATGATTTTATTTACATAACGACTTTTCTGACTCGTAAACCAATGTTCTTCACAAAATTTCATCTCCAACATAAGTATCACTAAATGTAATCTATAACAAACTGATGTCACTTTCAAGATTTCATCTAACATCTCCAACATATATGTCACCTAATGATACCCTGACTTATTTGTTGATGTTTCTTCTCACAATTTCACTTAAAATTCCAATACATCTACGTTAAAGCTTAACGATGTTCCTGATTTTACATTATTAATTTCCCCAAGAAAAGTCTTGAAGCCATATCTCCAAAGTTATGAACTCTATTACCTGTAAAGTTAAGTTACACCATCACCTGTCTCTTAGCGCTAGCACTAAGGTTAAACTTGTATCGCTAAATGCTACCTAAAAATGCCTTTACTGCAATATTCATGCAATGAAAATAAATATTAATTTTAAATTTTACTTTATATTCTACCTTACAACTACCTAACGTTATTTTCGGCAGACATTTTACTTCATACTTTAAGTTAATTGAAACGAGTATTGCCTGTTTTGAGTGAACAGAAAAATACATTGGGTATATTTTATTTCTGTTAATAGTATATGGTATATTTATTATTAATGTCCTTGAGTAGTTAATTATATGTTTTTATCATTTTAGTTATAAATAGAGCAATATATTAATTTACGATTTTGAAAGTTACTTAAGATTCCATAAAGTATATTATATAACGTTAATCTAAATTGAAAGGTTGACAATAACACGTTTTAATAATTTATTCATTCTCGTAATACTTGAACATTTTTGATAAGTTTTATTTTTTCAGATGAAAATGACACAAGAAACTGATAACCTCGCAAGTTTTCAACATAAACAAGTGTCTCGTGTTCCTCCTTTATCCCCGTCCAGTCAAGAGCTTCCCCCTCCTCCTCCCGCCCCTCTAATTACACCCATAAAAATACCACCCAAGCCTATCTATGCTACTCTTGAAGAAAAACCTGTGCCTGAAGCTCAGCCTCTGCTTTACCATAGTTGCCGCAGGATGGCACCACCTTCAAGGTCCAGTACAGAAGAAATGAGAGTGTAAAATGCCCGGTTATTGTCAGCTGCTTAGATATTAGAAACCTTTGTAAGTTAAGTTGTCGTCAAAAAGCTCTAGAGATGTGTCAAGCCTATACTGAGTTCGTAAGTGCGTTTTAGGAGACACTAGTCATAGCACCAGCTATTAGCGAACAGTATGGGTCTATTTGGATTATCAATTTCAAAATATATTCATGTATGTTTATGACATATGTATCTTGAAAAGTAATGGATTTATTTTGTGGAATCTAGATAAAAATAATAGTGTTTACTGAATCATAATGGTCAATTTTCGGGCAAAAGAATAGAAGGGAAGAGTTCAGAAGAAGAGCAATGCACGAGTGTAATGATAAACAAGAATATAGGAAATGGCTGATGAGTATGTTCAAGTGCTGTTACTTTCCACCATAATAAAGAAACATATTCATAATGATTTGAACAATGTGTTTTCTGAGTGCCCTTCATGTATTAATGGATCTCTTACTCGTGCTCAGAATGATCTGGCCAATGTGTTTCCTGAGTGCCCTTCATGTATTAAGGGATCTCTTACACATGCTCAGAATGCTCTGGACAATGTGTTTTATGTGTATTAAGTGGTTTCTGCATTGTTTAACAATTACTCATATTACTCTTCTCTGTTAAACAGATATATATATATATATATAATCAAATTAAAGCAAGCAAAATGTAATAGATTTTCAATAAAAAATCGAATTACCTTATAAATTCTCATCACAGTTTTCTTACGAGAACTCACATGTGCATACGATTTTTACATGAGCTCCTAACAGCCTCTTATGCTTCATAACTGATTATATGAATATTTTTTAATATTTGAACTCTGATTTTCTATGACATCCGTCAAGTATTTTGCGTGTACAATGCTTTTTATATATATATATATTAATTCCAGAAGCCTGCAGTATATTGTGTGTTGTAACTAAGTATACATGCTCCATGACTACCCTGTAACATGCTTATGATATAAAATATCTGTTTAACGAAACTCATAAAAAGATTCCAAAAACGTTGTCATATTAAGATATTTTTCCTTATTTCACTAAAACACATTTAAAAGCATTGGGTATAAACGTACTACCAATATAAGTCTTTTTAGATAGCAATATGTTTAGAACTCTATAATAGATACAGCTTAGAATAAAAAATGGTGAGCAGCTAATAGACTGTATGATATAATGTTTCTTCATAAATAATACAGATAGTTTAAAGTCGATATAATTTATTGGTTACAGAGCTTATATTACTCACTAATGTTAAAAGTCAGAGTTATCGAAGTACGAAAAGTACATTCATTTTAGGCACTGAAACTATACTGAATTGTTAAGCCATGGGTGTGATATGGCACCATACTAAGGAACAAACGACAGTATTACTGAGGTTTGGGCTTTTTTAAGAAATCACTTCACCTGCAGAAGAAGCTGCGTGATCTTGTTCATATTTCAGACGCACTGAATAAGTACTTGTTCTTCCAGCTCTTAAGCTTCGTCGTTCCACATCTTAGTCCTAATTTCCAGTACACACTTATCTGCTTCCAATGGGTAGTACGTATATTAGGATATAAAAAAGGCAGTTGAAGCAACTTCACTTTTTTAAGAGTTTATTTAAACGTATTAACGTCTGTTTAACAACCGTTGCATTTCAAATTCACATCACGAAAGAAGTGAAGCGCAACTGTTCGCTTATTAACAAATGAAAATTTCAACAACATTTTTATGCAAATTTTAGAAACTTAAAAATACTTGAGAAAGATCTGCTCGACTAATTTAACATGATATGTCTTACAAGCTTCTTGAATGGATCGCTAACAGAACTATAAACAAGGCACAGGACATTGTATGGGAATTTGAAGGTAACTAAAACTCTCGTATTAAATAATATTTTAACTTTAGCTTATATATTTATTATTTAAATAGTTTGTTGTGCATATCTTATAAGTATATAAATAGATGTTTCAAAGAAGAAAATACTATTTTCATATATTTTTATTCTCCAAATTTTTTTTGAGCTGTATAAACACGATGACCATGACGAGAGCAGAGATTTCATCTAGCTTTGCCAGAATTATGACAATCTAATCGAAGATATAAAGGCTTTCATGTCCTAATCAGCTCATGCTTCAAACTACCACGTAATTCAAAATACAGGAATACATTTCAAAATTTAAACGAAGTATGCATTCAGACGTTTCGCCAAATCCATTCAAAAATACAATTAATTTATGTTTCTTTCAAAGCTTTAGAAGAGGAAGAAATAGTTTCTCTCAGTGTATAAAGCTCGAATATTGTAGCTTTAAATATGTTTGAGAGCTAGTCTTTATTTCGACCAATGTTCTGAAAACTTAAGAGCTGTTTTATGTACTATTCTAACTTTTTCGATTGTTTATGTAAAAGTGGTTTGTAACAATTAAAGGTGATAGAAAAACAACAACATTATAATGAATACAATTTAAGTAAATCGTATCTCCTGATTTTATCAAATTTTATGAAAATCTACTAATTATAACTTACACACCTTTATTTTCGAATTATTTATTACTGGTTTTAGTATTTTTTATATTCTTTATCTAGAGTTTAGTCGCTTAAAATTCTTCATTGTGTTATTATTTTTCATTCAAATTTAAGAAATCGTTAACTTTTGGTATCTGTTGACTTACGGTTTCTGTTCATTTATGGTATTTGTTAACGACTTGTGCTATCTGGATTGACATTGACAACCTCATCATGTCCGAAACTGAAGAAGAATTGAGATAATCCTATTCCGCATATCGGTTGTAGGTATATTTAGTAAACATGCACATAAACATACGTATATTATTATGGCAGAAACTATCATTAACAGCGAGAGTTCACACTGATGAAACAATGCATTCTAATCGCTATAAGAACACACGTAAAGTTGATTTTTAGTTTCGCTTTAAATAAATAATTTGTTCTGATCGGAAGTTAATATTACATTCTCAGCTAATAAAATTTATCACTTTTTTGTTTTAAAATATATTTTTCCAATCGTGTGCTTGTCCTCTATTTGTTTAATTGAAGACAACAAATCATTAAAAAAGTTTAAAATCTAGGAAAATGTAATATTAACGTTGAATAATACAAAAGTGTGAGGGTTTTATTTCCTGGAAAAAAAGGCTAACCAAAAAGTGTTAGACTTAATGATTTGTATTACTGTTCGCTACCTATTAGATCTAGTAAGATTTATGTCATTCTTTTAGTGCACTCTTAAAATACTTGATTACTTAAAATTATGGCTCCTAAAAACAAACTTATGTTCTACAAATGAAAATATAAAAATCTAAAGTTCTAAAGTTATATATATTTTTTGCTGGTGTAATTTGAATTTCATAATTCCAGCGCATGCCAGTATAGAATTCAACTAGCTAAATGCTGCAACTAGAAGTTTTGATTTTTTCTAAGCTAATTAGTAGTAAACATCTACAGATGACATCATTTAAAATTGTTAATTTACTCAAGGTTCGAACACGAAAGTGAGTCTCACGTTTCAGATAGGTTATGAGAGAATTTAATGATCACGTGGAATAATGAGAAGTCAGCATCAAGTGAAATCTTAATATTTCTTTCATTTCTTCAAAATCCGCAATAAAATAGACTCTAAGAAACTTCCTCCAAGCATTTTAGATGAAGATGTATTTCCATTATAAGCGCATTGATACATTAACTACATAGTAGTATAGTACACTTGGAATTATTCCAACAAACATAAATTATATATTATTTCTAACAATACACGATTATATTGTCCTTTAAAATAAATAAAGGAAATATTTATTTGTGTGAATCGATTTGTTAAGCTAGAACAGTAACGAACTGTTGAATTAGCGAGTAAGTTACGTAGAGGAACATAGAACAGAGCTGTATAAAGGGTGGGTTATTATTCGTCGACGTTAAGTGTCTTATATATGACGTTTTGAAACTCTTGGTGAAAAAGATTATATAAATATACATCAAATAATCAAGGCTGCATCCATATTAACGGAACTATTACTGTGATAAATAAAAGAAGCCTCAAATGTTTATATTCAAATTACTTTGAAAGTTTTAGAACATCGGTAATTATGTACTTATTACAAGTCTGTGCACGAAGCCGTAGAGTGGTCAATATTGCTTGCACGATCTACAAAGATCTCCAAAGTATAAATCCAGGAAGAATTATCGATTTCTGGAGGAATGGTCAGAGTCGCGAAGTTAAAACAAGTTAGTTAATTACTGCTAACATTTGTAAGATTTCCTGTATAGTTTAATTCAGCATTTTTACAATTTTCAGAAGTTTTTACATAACCAAATCAATTGTGAGATATGGATAAATTATAGGTCTCACATAGTTGGCTTGAATAGCTCCTTTTAATTTATTTGAAACTGCACACTGAAATTTAAAATTTCCTATTTTTAATAGAATTTCTCGTGTCTCACCTTAGAAAAGTGTGAATTAATAAAGATGTAATTTGAAAACTGAAAGAAACCGCACAAAAAACGTTATAAAATTTTAGTAGAAAACTATATGAGATAAAATTTGTTTGCGAAAAAGAAATATACCTAACATGCGTATTATTAAAGTGTCACTGTTCTTCTTGGTTTCCCTTCTTTTCTGTATTTCTCAAATTGGGCTTGTTTGTATTTCAATTTCATGAAATATATAATCTGCGAGAAATACTATAAAACTTCATAATTAATTCAGTAGTATTCTTTTTAAATAACATCATTGTTAAAAATAATTTCCACTTCTGAAAATCCGAGAATGCCAGGGATGATCTGTGCTACTTTATTACAAGTAATAAAAACATTTTGTAAATGTAAAATGATATAAGGATGTCAGTGACAAAGAGAATGCAAACAAAAATATAGAGATGGTACAGCTTTACCTAGACCATCTCTACATGAATTTCAATAGTATAATTTAATGTTACATCGTAAAACGCATACTTGTCTTTAATATTACTGCACTTGGAAGCTATATATTCCTTACTGTTGGTATGCATTTTTTGTAATAATATCATGGTAAGGTCATGGTAGATATCAATGTAGTGTAAATAAGAGCCTAGGGCTTACATACAAGGAAAACCAAGTTGAGTCAAAACATGTCTTGATTATTACAGCCTCTGGCTGCGAGGTCGGTCGACCGACCTCGTAACCATTTTGTACTCGTGCATTTTACAGTATAACATTAAAATTTAATATTGAAAGTCATGTATGGATAGTCTATGTATGGCTGTATCATTCCTATATTCTTGTTTCCATTCTCTTTGGCACTGCCATTCCTACATCATTTTACATTTACAAAATGTTTTTTATTACTTGTTTTGTGACGTATTTTCTCCTGACTGAAAGTAGTGTATTCTATGAATGTGTGTAATAAAAATTAATATTGTATGTATTGAGATTTTTTTTACTCCTTCACTTCATAAATAGGGTTCGTTCCCTAAACACACTAATTGTATAGTGTACAAAGCATTGAGTATTCTACATATGACAGTCATTTAATGTTCATCTATTACACAGGCCTGCGATGGTTTTATTGTCTTGAAGTTTTTACATAACCTACAGTAATTCCTGTTCGCTGAATTCGAAAATGATATCCATTTTTCTTCATCACCTACAGATTTTTCTCAAAACGTCGTATGTACTTTGACGTAAATAAATCATTTTAATTGAAATCGGGTCTATAGATTTCTCTAGACAAATCGCGACGTGAGAGTCTTATCGATCGTTCGAGAACCCAAACACAACAAAGATAATGATAAATAATATTCACTGTGGTAAGCGAATAATAATTTGATTTAATAAGAGTTTTTCTTCCCGATTTGTAAAAAACTTCTTACGTGATATAAAATAAAATAATATTATTTTCAAAATCTGCGTAACTGAATTATGGAAAATCCGTTATCAAAATCAAAACAACTTTTATAAAGTTTAAATTCGCATGCCTGGTAATTCCTGTTTCACCTTGTACTTAAGCTTTTTAAAAGGAACACCAAATTTCTGTAAAAAGGCTAACTTCAAGGAGGAGTGATAACATCGTTTACTCTATAATTATGACTTTTTAATTACTACTAGTTATTACGACTAAGCGATGACATCGTGCACTGCCCAGCAACACATAGAGTGGATTTAGGTTTAAACTGACGCTAGTGATGAGGTAGTTGTACAGTTATATCGACTGAAACAAGAAGAAAAAAGATGAACAATTTGGTGGGTTGATCACTTTCTGATTTGGTATCTTAGCGATGGTTTTATTGCCTTGTTTTTAGGCTTGTTGGGTAGAGAAACAAATGAAAGTGAATGACGGTCATCTTTTAAAGTAACACTTTCAATAATTGTTGATTTCTTAGCGTGCATATTTGTGTTATGTCTATTGAGTACCTTGGTCATCCCCACATGCCGACTCTGTGGTACTCTTTCGTCTTCCTAACACCTTAAAGGGATTAATATTTGTAACAAAACTGTTGCAAGATCAATCCCGGGTTCGATTCCCCACTGTAGGCAGAGTGCAAATAGTCTATTGTGTAGCTCTGCACTAAGAAACCAACACCATTAAACAATTATCTCAACATGGCGTCATGTATCGACCTTCGCTTATTACGAGCCATGTTTCTGTATTAGTAAATTAACTACTTCAAAAGTGCACTAATATAGAAAACATAGCGTAGAAAATATTTCAGAACGAATATAGAAGGTCAACGAAATAACTACACTAATACTCTTTGACTGAAAGAAGGTCAACTAATTAACTACACTAATACTCTTTGACTTAAAGAAGGTCACCGAAATGATTACACTAACACTTTTTGACTTAAGGAAGGTCAACGAAATAACTACACTAACACTCTTTGACTTAAGCTTGTACACAAAGCTGGTTTAGAAAATAAGCGATATAAAGTTATAAGGTAACAAGAATAATTTTATCGCCACACTACAGAGAAAATTTATTACCTTCAAAGTAGACAGTTTAATATTTTTACTATTTTAATAGATATAAAAAGAAAATACATGAAAACATTCTAACAACTAGCTGAACATTTAAGGGGTTAAATTTTAATATTTGTAAATGAATATAGGTGATGTAAAAATTGTTGTTTGAAGTTAAGCACAAAGCTACACAATAGGCACACCACGGGTATCGAAACCCGGTTTGTAGTGTTGTAAGTCCGCAGACTGGGGGCTGATGTAAAAAACTTATTCGATGCTATATTTACGTCCTGCTATATTTACGTTGAATTTGTATTCGTGGTTATGACAGGGAATTAATTGCTGAATTAGATATTACGTTCGGAAATTCTATACCTGAAATCTTAATTTTGATTTTTTCTATCAGAATTAGCATATATTTTAAAACATTCTCTTTTAGCATAAAATATTATATAAATTAATATTTTATAGAAAAATGCCTGAATTTGTGAAAAAAACATAGATATTAGTGCTCAATTCAAACAATTGTACTTCAGTAGAATAACAACTTTCTTTAATGTTTAAGTATTTAGAGAATCATTTTGGCGATAATCGTTGAAGACACTAATAGAATAATTTAATAAACATTGGCATTAAATAATTGTTTTTAGAGTATATTCTTGAACTCGCTACACAAACTTAACATAAACCTATCCTGAAACATAATATATTCAAAAGATCTCATTAAGCTTAATTATTAGTGGTATCAGAAAGCATACAATGGCCAGTCGAGTCGATTGGTCTGTACCTGCAGCTACAAAGGTTTTGACTTTTAAAATGTTTCCGCTCACATTGAGGGTTTTCTGCCATTCTAAAAATCTCAAAATCAAAACAGAAATAGCTGTAATGATATATGATACATAAACAATTTAAATAACGCAAATATTATTATTAAGTTTATGAACTCTTATGTCAAATGCAATAATCTCAGTGAGAAGAATAGGGAATTATTTAAGACCATACACACCGAGCAACCAAGAAAGAAGATACGTTGTAAACCTAAGATTCGAGCTACCGTGGATCAATGGAGTACAAATTGATTTCTCCAGATTGTCTGGTAAACATTAGCAAAGATTGCATGCCGGTATCCTGCGGTGAAGTATCAAATAAAGAAGCAAAGCCAGAGGAAAGGGGCATGTTCGAGGAAATCAATACGCTCCACTTGTGGCTGAATGAAATTTCAGAGGTCCCTTTTGTAATCCAACAATAGCTTTTCTATTAAAAATGTTTACATAAGTGATAAGATGCTTCAAAAATTAAAATATTTTGCTTTCCCATTTAAGTGATATATAACGCAACAGTTATGAAAAATGATGTTTTTTTATATTACCGTTTCGTTTTCTGCATCAAAGAATTAACACAGTTGTATCATTTATTTCCTATATTGTATATTTTTTCATGTGTTCAAAAACATTCAGGTTACCTAATTAGACTCTCGCGCAATCTTTAATGTAAAGTTTCTCTCTGGTTTTGCCGGCAAGTTCTGCGTTTCACTGATGACAAGTCATTATGGAGACTAGCTGGCATCGACCGTGTAATCGCTTCTGTACGCTCGTGCTTTACGCTGCTTCTTTTTCGTGCTCTGATATTGATTGTATTTTTAAAGACCTTCACTAACGACGTTATAAAACTTACAGTTCTGAGACAACAAAAAGTTCCCTTACAAATGACTTTATCTATTTTGAATTAATATACGGATAATCATTAGGTAAAAAGAAAAACATTTTGCTTGTAAGTTACCTATGCTTCTAATTATCTGTTTCCTATAAACAATAAAGCTATGAATATTTTACAATGAAAGTTTATAGTTTTATAACGACACCTCGGGTACTACTTAATGTCTAGTACGTGTTTCTAACACTCTGCTCTTTAAATGAAGAAAACTACTCAACAGAACTTCAACAGCTCATTAAGAAAGTCGTAATTCAGAATTTACAATTTTTCATGTGGATTTTAAAACATTACAAGTCTAATGAGAATTGCGTCTTCGAGAAAAAAACTATTCCTCAATAAATATAATTATCTAAACAAAGGTTACTAATATATGTGTGCCAATTTTTAAAATATTGAGTTAAAAAACTACAGTAAGTAATTATGCTTTAACAAAACTATAGACTGCAGCTAGTTGCTTTCGTTCCAAAAGTTAATACAAACAATAATAGATTACCAACCAAGAAACCGTATTTTGTTCACTGTTCAATCAACTATTAATATTAAATTTCTGGCATCCTAGAAATGCTTAAATCTTTCCGCTCACTTTGAAGCATAAAAAGCACAGTCCGCTTACAATAAGACATAAAACACCTATTTTTTAATGGTGCTAAAAACATGTACGGAGCAATATTCCTTTTACAAATGCGCCACGTTTCAACCTAGAGCCATACAAGCATAAACGCAATTGAAGACAATGTTGAGCCAAACTAAACACTAATTTCTTACAGGAATGTGACGCATATTGTTGTGATAGAAGTATTAATAATGAAGAGAACAAATATAAGCACTGGCGGATGTACTAGACTCTACATTATATGGCATGGTACTAAATCAAATCCTACGACCATATGCTGGTACAATGGACTTTGACTTCAGCTTAACTGATATAAAGTTTCCCTTCCATTGTGCTAAACTAGTCAACACATTCCTTGAAAAGGGAGGAACTGAAAGAATGAAGTGGTTTTTTTCACTCACTGGATGACAATCGCATCAAGCATGCATGAAATATGCATCTTATCCTATCAAGTGGATTCAGCATTAAAGATGCTCTTGAAACCAAATCTTTCTGAGGAATGGTTAAGGGTACTTTTGAACATTATGAATACTCTGATGCTAAGCATGTAACACTTTGATGCACATGATACCCATACTTTATATTGAATTAAAGTGTCATGATTGGTTATGATGTAAAGCCACATTTATTAAATGTTCATTTACGACGTAGGATGAACAACCAATCACTTGAACTTCAGTTCATATGACGGATCATCAGATGCCACAATGGCATAAAAATATACTGAGATGATGGGAAGTGAATGAGATTACCATATAACATCAGTTCTTCCTTGTCAGAGTAAAATATTAAAGTTCATCTAAAGGTTTTTTAGCTTTCGCTTTGTGAAAAGTTACTTACAAGAAATGTACTTAAAAGACTTGTTTGTTTGTAGTTAAGTACAAAGTTGCACAATTGGCTACTTGGGCTCTGCCCACTACGGGCATTGAAACTCAGTTTCTAACGTTGTAAGTCCGCAGACATATCGCTGTGCCACTGGAGGGCACTTGAAAGGCAGCCTTAATATTTAAGTGAGACATATAACCAAAAGTTTGATAGTAACGTTTATCATGTTAGTTACACTCTTCGTACACTTGAGTCCCTTTGCAAGTGCTAACTTAGTTCATAATGGAGTGAAAATGTTACATATGTTTACAATTCATGAATCATGCTTTAAGAAGATATTTAATAATAATAATAATAACATTATATTTGGGGTTGCTATGGACTCAAGATTAGCTTTTTCTGTGACAACTCTTATTCTTCGCTCTCGTGGAAACGATGGGCAGAGAAACATCCATGTTCTTTTAAATCTTTAAACTTCTAAAAATATACAGATGATAATTTTTTCATCTAGAAAAATTCAGAACAGGTCTCTCAGGTTTCAGAATACCTTAACAGTACAACAATATTGACTTTACAGCAGAACATCAATAACATCATCAGATTAGATTTTTAAGACATTGAAATTTGTAATAACGATAATGAATTAGAATGTGAAGTTTACAATGTACTACGTTTACATGCCTTTATTTCAAATTTCCAAGTTTCTCACCAATGTAATTCAAGAAAAACACAATTAAGATCTTGTAACACCGTGCTTATGAAAGTGCAATTACTGTGAATTTCTACATAAAGAATTTGACAAAATCAAAAAGTTTTCGTGGTATTATAGTTATCCCATTAAAGGTATTAAACATTATGACAAATGACACACACAAATATGAAGTTCCTAATGTACCTGTAGTATTGTCTTATGTTAGAAAACACACTTGTATGTTAATACAAAACTAAAACAGTTGCGCAAGCGTATTCATAAAGCTTGTCCACATCTAAAGTTAAGACTTGTTTTAAACAAGATGTTTCTATTGTTTAAGCAAAGTAGAATATCAGCATTGAAAACAGCAAGCACCTTTGGTACTAACCATTTTGCTGACTCTTCCTCTTTCCAGTTTTATTTTCAGTTCTGCAACAAAATCTCTTAGGCATGGAGGTCTGAGAACTCTCAGAAATATCTACTGGAAGTTTGTGAAAGTCAATGTTTAGAACTGCTTTATATATATGAAACAATAAAAGTCACTGTTGGTCGTTCTCATTAAAACATAAGAGAGGTTGTGCCATCAAGGTATCATCTGATCCGCCAATGGAAAACATTACTGTCTAGTTTTACATATGTTTAACTTTGCAGAAATATTTCTTACAAAAAAAGTACCATGATACCACAGGTGAATGACAAAAAACAATAGATAAGTCGGGCAAATATAACTTAGCGAATTCCTTGACTACCATTCCATGCTGAAACTACATACACTGTATACATGAAAATTCAGGAAAATTTGATATTAAATAATGGGGTAGAAAACATGTGGTGTGTCCGCATACTACATTGTAACAGTGAACACGTGACTGTTGTATCAATTCAAAATTTCAAGGTTTAAGTTTTACTGTTTTAATTGAGGCCTAATTATTCACAACTTGTTTCATTGGTTTGGGAATAACTTATAGTTAGTGTGATCAGATTGTGAATTCAGGTTGTTGTTTGAAGTTAAGCACAAAGATACACAATGGGCTATCTGTGCTCTGCCCACCACGAATATCGAAACCCGGTTTTTATCACTGAAAGTCCGCAGACATTCCGATGTGCCACTAGGGGTCGTGAATTTGGGAATTCATTATTTGTAGCTCGTTTCCACACTTTGGGTTCGTACGTGTGCTATAAGAGTGATGGTAAGATCCCACAATTTGTTCAGACAATAGTAGCTCAACAGGTGTTGGAGGAGGAGGGTTCGTAAGTATCTGTATTTTTCTTTAGACTATCAATTCAAAACTAGGAATGGCTATATGCAGATAGTCCTTTGTGTAGCTTTGTGTAAAAATTCTAAAAACAAACAAACTTTCTTCAAGTTCAATTAGAATCCAATTTTAAGATCTGTCGTAATTTTTGTTGGTCAAAAAACTCTTAAACGTTGTTTAATTTAAGTATCTGTTGTTTTTTTAAGATTTTCTTCTGGCCTTTTATATTAACTTTATTGTTATATCCTTGGCTTCGTAAGTTCCTCAGGGCTTTCACCATTTCTCGAAATTTGTCCATAACAACTTTTGTTGTATTAGCACTATTTTTGACTTTCAACATTAGTAGTCTAAGTAAATGCTCTTTGATACTGACTTTGACATTTTCAGTTGCAGATGCCTCAGTAGCGTTGACAAACTATGTAATTGTTGTAATCTATTCTGTGTAGATAATATCTAGAACACGATCAAGAACAATCGAGAAATAATACTTCGTATTTCGAGTAGAAGTCAACACATTAATTAGTCTAAATTTTTTTGGACACCAATTACAGCAGGTCATTTTTAGTGTTCTTTCCCGATTGTGCTTATGAATTTCTTGTGTGATAGATATACATCCTTCCTAGATGTTCCTTCATGATGAAATTTTCAACAAATTTCAAGAAATTTATATTTCCTGTTTGAAGAGTTTCTTGTGACTTTGACAAAAAATATTATTTTAAGTTACGTGAATTCTTATCAGGACATTTAGTCTTTCAAGCACAACTCGCCACTGCTCTGTTGAATGAGACGCACGCGAATTTTCTGTATTGATTGTTTGGTTCATTTTCAGTCGAAATTCTAATTCTTTCCATTAATAAACTGCCTCCAGATAATCAGACAAATTTGATGTCGAGTTCAAAGTGATGACAAATATTTCCATTCTTTAGTTTTGCTTTACAAGATAAGACATTGAATCACGTGTGACTTAATATATATTAAACCCTTTGTCTTAATTTGGTATTCTCAGATAACCAGATTTCCTCGCAGGTATTTGGGATGTCTTCTTAATAGCAGCAGGATCAAAAATGTAACTTTAGAGTAATTTGAATTTTAAAACCAGACTGAGTTTTATGCTGCATGAGAAATAAACTGATTGGACACGTGCGATTAAGTGAAACAATCTCTAGTTATGACGCAACAACAACAACAAATCAAACAAACAGAATGCATACTTGTATAAACAATTGGACGATAGCTTCAACTGGATCAGCGAATAAGCATTCATCTTTCTTCATCGAAGCCAAAGTAGAACTGTGTAGAACTAATGCTCCATATTAATACAGAACACATTTTTTTCTTTGTGTTGCGATAGCGTTACCACGTGATTGGTCATTCTCCCACAGAATTTATAACCTGTGACATATAGACGTAATCCTCTTAACCAGCAAAAGAGTTTGCAATAGTTTACCCTTTCCACACCAAAGTCCCCTTAGGAAGAGTAAATATTATCTGCTATAGAGAACAAAGATACGAAACCAACTTCGATGGTTTTCTGGACCACTTGTTTATGCCAAAACTGCATAGAAACTGATGAAACTTTGTAGAATGGACGGCAACTGCCTGTTGTAGAAAAACAAGTGTAGAGAACGACGTTTCGAAAGTCTTCCGCCTATCGTCTTCAGGTTTCATCATGAATACTCTGTCTAAACAATCTATCAAATAATGCATTCTAACTAACAAAGCGAAAATTTTGAAAAAAAATTATATCTTAATAAAACAAGGTAGAAAACAATATATGTGTGTATGTCACACTAGTACTTCTCCATTCACAATTTGTATGTGTAATAATTTGATGTGAAAGTCATTCTAGCTGTGAAGCTGCACCGGATCTAGGTCAGCCATTAACTGTTATCCTTTTGGGAAAGTTAAATGTGAAACTGCACTGGATCTACTTCAGCCAATGACTGTTATCCTTTGGGAAAGTTAAATGTAAAACTGCACTCGATCTACTTCAGCCAATGACTCAGACCCACCGACAGGGAGGGGCAAAGGGGGCTTTTCTTTGCATATAGACGCTTGATACATTAAGAACTACTGAAATAATAATTTGAGTAATAATTAATATGTATTTGTTATAAATTAAATAGATATTTGTTGTTACTTTATTGACGTTTTTACGCTTATACTGTGAGGTAAAAGCGGCTGCTGCTATGATTTTGTCTGGTTTATAAGCTCGTTGCTGTCCCAATTTAGGATCTTCTTTTTGATAAATTCTTGAAAATGTTAAAAAAGAGAGAGAAAAGGGGGTCCGGCGAGAATGTTTGCCCCGAGGCCCGTGCTGGCTCTCGACGTTCCTGCAATGACTGTTATCCTTTTGGGAAAGTTAAATGTGAAACTGCACTGGATCTACTTCAGCCAATGACTGTTATCCTTTTGACAAAATGTTTTGCCATTTAGTTGGATCAACCAAATCAGACACTCGTGTAGTTTCCTTTCTGTTTGTTTTGCTCTTTAGAACTGTCTTTCTCATGAGTTTCCCAGTGGCTCGACGGTACGTCTGAAGGCTTATAGCGCTGAAAACCACGTTTCGATACCTGTAGTGGATAGGGCGCAGATAACAAGTTGATTATCTTTGTGCTTATTAAGAAACAAACAAACTTACTAAAGAAATTCTGTAGTTTTTTTCAATTTTTGAGACAGCACAACAGTAAGTAGTAGCATTAGTTTTACTTTAGATTTTCTGGATCTGCCTCTTTTTCTCCTTTCCTATTTCCGATAGAACCTTTCAAAAATATAGTTTGTTCCATCAGTTGTGTTTTCCTTAACTTCCAAGTTTAATCATTTTTAAGTTATCGCTGTTTTATTTGTCGTTTTAAGCTATTTTTCAACTTTTACAACCATACCTGTAATTGTTTTTTGAAAAAAAATATTTTGTGAAGCTTTTGTTTGGAATTAAGCACAAAGCTACACAATTGGCTATCTGTGCTCTGCCCACCACAGATATCGAAACCCGGTTTCTAGCGTTGTAAGTCCGCAGATACCGCTGTGCCACTGGGGTGGGCATTTGACAAGCTCTCCATTGGTCTGATTTCAAGTTTCTACTTATACATTATTCCTAGTTTGAAATGTTTTCATTTTATCCGCTTCCTAAAAAAAATGAGAACTTTCTGCTGTTGACGGAGGAAACTAAATGTTTCATCCCAACTTTCCCAATAGCTGCCCAGAGCAGACGTGTTAACTAGGAGAAACATAATCCGTGAGATGATATTATAAACATTAGCTGCCCAGAGCAGACGTGCTTAACTAGGAGAAACATAATCTGTGAGATGATATTATAAACATTAGCTGCCCAGAGAAGACTTGTTTAACTAGGAGAAACATAATATATGAGATGATACTATAAACATTAGCTGCCCAGAGCAGACGTGCTTAACTAGGAGAAACATAATCTGTGAGATGATATTATAAACATTAGCTGCCCAGAGAAGACTTGTTTAACTAGGAGAAACATAATATATGAGATGATACTATAAACATTAGCTGCCTAGAGCAGACGTGTTTAACTAGGAGAAACATAATCTGTGAAGTGATATTATAAACATTAGTTTCCCAGAGCAGACGTGCTTAACTAGGAGAAACATAATATATGAGATGATACTATAAACATTAGCTGCCCAGAGCAGACGTGCTTAACTAGGAGAAACATAATCTGTGAGATGATATTATAAACATTAGCTGCCCAGAGCAGACGTGTTTAACTAGGAGAAACATAATCTATGAGATGATACTATAAACATTAGCTGCCCAGAGCAGACGTGCTTAACTAGGAGAAACATAATCTATGAGATGATATTATAAACATTAGCTGCCCAGAGCAGACGTGCTTAACTTGGAGAAACATAACTTGTGAGGTGATATTATATATATCCAGTAGCTTTGGCAAATAAATTCATCAGATTGTTGTTTTTATCAGCTATTTGTGCTCTGCTTACTGCGGCTATCGAAACCTAATTTCTTTAGTGTTATCAGCACTCAGACTTACTACTGAGCAGCTGGGGTGCTTGCGCAAAGTCTTCTCTAAGTATGAACTGATGGACTGTAGGAGTAGCTAGTCAATAATGACAACTCTTGGGCTAGCCTAGCCTTATCCCACCGAATCGTGGGATTTGACTTTCTCTTATAGTGCACCTACGACCACAAAGCGCTGAGCGCGTAACTCTGGTAAAGGGACGCAAGCCATGAACCGTAAGATTTACAGTCCGAGCCCGCTGACCACTGTCCAACTCCCGGCCAATACTTGTAAAATTATTTTTATTGAGCAGCCCTTTATTTTTCACCCAAGGTAAATTTCTATACAATAATATTGGCACTAACAGTAAAAATCAGTATTTCAAATTGAATATTCTGCTACACATAAACTATATCATTTCTAGAACGAGATAACTTATAGAGTAGTGTAAATATACATACTAATTTCAAAATGGCTATCAGCTCAAGTGTACTGGAACATAACTTTCAAGATCTTAACAAAGGCCAATGACAGATACCACCTCCACGTATAAAACGGTTTGCTTATGAACAGACTAAGGCCACGACTGACTCAAGATTTGATGTGGTATGTAGCTCACAGTTGCAGTTCACTCTTTAACCAGTGCGTGAGGTAAAAAAAAATCTTCAAAAACCAAAATTATTATAAAATTGTTACGTAACTTGAACAATACGAGAAAGCGGACATTCTTCTCTCTCTACCGTTTGTTACATGCATAAAAACAAAATTCATTTCAAACAGCTTTCTACTGGTGATTCTAGAGAAAGAAGAGAGCATAATAAAAATACCAATCACGTCGTGTTTGCTAAATCCATTGCCGCCGAGGCCTTTTGTCTAATACCAGGGCTCCTCAGGCTGGTTATGACTCAACAAGCATAATAGTAACTGAGCCACTATTTATGTTGAGGATAATAACAGCGAATATACGATTTTCAATGATACATCGAGATCTTTTGATCCATCTTGAAACAAAAAACATAATTTGTAGATAAGTTTATTTATAGTTAAGCACAAAGCTACACAAAGGGCTATTTGTGCTCTGCCCACCAAGGGGGGCTTTTAAATAATAACAGCGGTTTTAGAATATTAAATTAAAATATTAATGTAGGAATTAAAAAGAAAAAAGTGATAATAGAAAACACGGTGATATAATATACAGCTTAATTATAGTATTTTGGCACTTGTGTACAAAGTTAAAATCATAAACAATATTCAACGTTAAACTGGTTCACAATTAAAATCATTTTATTTAGGCCAATCTTTGGCCTTCAAAAAGTTGACGTCTCTACAAGTTGTAACGTCGAAACATATAAAGTCGTCAACTTTTTGAAGGCCATAGATAGGCCTAAATAAAATGTTTTTAATTGTGTACCAGTTTAACGTTGAATATTATTTATGATTTTAATATACAGCCTGTTTAAGGATAATGCATATGAATCCTTTCT